>NW_026693518.1:0-7884 GCF_021218885.2 Marmota monax
CTGTGGAAAGTTGATCCTGTGGGCAGGAGACCCTGTGGGCAGGAGAAACTGTGGGCAGGATAACCTGTGCGCAGGAGAACCTGTGGACAGGAGAACCTGTGGACAGGAGAACTTGTGGGGAAGGAGAACCTGTGGGGCAGGAGAACCTGTGGGCAGGAGAACCTGTGGACAGGAGAACCTGTGGGCAAGAGAACTTGTGGGTCAGGAGAAACTGTGGGGCAGGAGAAACTCTTGGCAGGAGAACCTGTGGGCAGGAGAACCTGTGGGTATTAGAACCTGTGGGTGGGAGAACCTCTGGACAGGAGAACCTGCAGACAGGAGAACCTGCGGACAGGAGAACCTGTGGGGAGGAGAACATGCAGGCAGGAGAACCTGTGGGCAGGAGAAACTGTGGGCAGGAGAACCTGTGGACAGGAGAACCTGTGGAGAGGAGAACCTGTGGATAGGAGAATTTGTGGGTAGGAGAACCTGTGGACAGGAGAACCTGTGGGTAGGAAAACCTTTGGGACAGGAGAACCTGTGGGGCAGGAGAACCTGTGGGCAGGAGAACCTGTTGGCAGGAGAACCTGTGGGCAGGAGAACCTGTTGGCAGGAGAAACTGTGGGCAGGAGAACCTGTGGGCAGGAGAACCTGTGGACAGGAGAACCTGTGGGCAGGATACCCTGTGGCAGGAGAACCTGTGGACAGGAGAACCTGTGGGCAGGAGACACTGTGGACAGGAGAACCTGTGGTCAGGAGAACCTGTGGGCAGGAGACTCTGTGGGCAGGAGAACCTGTGGGGCAGGAGAACCTGTGGGCAGGAGAACCTGTGGGAAGGAGAACCTGTGGGTATGAGAACCTGTGGGCAGGAGAACATGTGGGGCAGAAGACCCTGTGGGCAGGAGAACCTGTGGGCATGAGAACATGTGGGGAAGAGAACCTGTGGGCAGGAGAACCTTTGGGCAGGAGAACATGTTGGCAGGAGAACCTGTGGACAGGAGAACCTGTGGGCAGGAGACCCTGTGGGCAGGAAAAGCTTTGGGACAGGAGAACCTGTGGGCAGGAGAACCTTTGGGCAGGAGAACCTGTTGGCAGGAGAACCTGTGGACAGGAGAACCTGTGGGCAGGAGACCCTGTGGGCAGGAGAAACTGTGGGCAGGATAATTTGTGGGCAGGAGAACCTGTGGGCAGGAGACACTGTGGACAGGAGAACCTGTGGGCAGGAAACACTTTGGGCAGGAGAACCTGTGGGCAGGAGACTCTGTGGGCAGGAGAACCTGTGGACAGGAGAACCTGTGGGGCAGGAGAACTTGTGGACAGGAGAACTTGTGGGTAGGAGAACCTGTGTACAGGAGAACCTGTGGGCAGGAGACCCTGTGGACAGGAGACACTTTGGGCAGAAGAACCTCTGGGTAGGAGAACCTGTGGTAGGAGAACCTGTGGACAGGAGACCCTGTTGACAGGAGAACCTGTGGACAGGGGAACCTCTGGGCAGGAGAACTTGTGGGGAAGGAGAACCTGTGGGCAGGAGAAACTGTGGGCAAGAGAACCTGTGGGCAGGAGAACCTGTGGATAGGAGAACCCTTGGACAGGAGAAACCGTGGGCAGTAGAACCTGTGGGCAGGAGAAACTGTGGGCAAGAGAACCTGTGGGTAGGAGAACCTGTGGGCAGGAGAACCTGTGGGTAGGAGAACTTGTGGACAGGAGAACCTGTGGACAGGAGAACCTGTGGGGCAGGAGAACCTGTGGGTAGGAGAACCTGTGGGTAGGAGAACCTGTGGACAGGAGAAACAGTGGGGCAGGAGAAGCAGTGGACAGGAGAACCTGTGGTAAGGAGAACCTGTGGACAGGAGAACCTGTGGACAAGAGACCCTGTGGACAGGAGACACTTTGGGCAGGAGAACCTCTGGTTAGGAGAACCTGTGGGTAGGGGAACCTGTGGAAAGGAGACCATGTGGACAGGAGAACCTGTAGGGCAGGAGAACCTGTGGGCAGGAGAACCTGTGGGCAGGAAAAGCTTTGGGACAGGAGAACCTGTGGGCATGAGAACCTGTGGTCAGGAGAAACTGTGGGCAAGAGAACCTGTGGAAAGGAGAACCTGTGAGCAGGAGACCCTGTGGGCAGGAGAAACTGTGGGCAGGATAACCTGTGGGCAGGAGAACAGGTGGGCAGGAGACTCTGTGGACAGGAGAACTTGTGGGGAAGGAGAACCTGTGGGGCAGGAGAAACTCTTGGCAGGAGAACCTGTGGGCAGGAGAACCTGTGGGTATTAGAACCTGTGGGTAGGAGAACCTTTGGACAGGATAACCTGCAGACAGGAGAACCTGCGGACAGGAGAACCTGTGGGGAGGAGAACCTGCAGGCAGGAGAACCTGTGGGCAGGAGAAACTGTGGGAGAGGAGAACCTGTGGGCAGGAGAACCTGTGGGCATGAGAACCTGTGGGGAGGAGAACCTGTGGACAGGAGAACCTGTGGGCAGGAGAACCTGTGGGGCAGAAGAACCTGTGGGGAGGAGAACCTGTGGGTAGGAAAACCTTTGGGACAGGAGAACCTGTGGGCAGGAGAACCTGTGGGCAGGAGAACCTGTTGGCAGGAGAAACTGTGGGCAGGAGAACCTGTGAGCAGGAGAACCTGTGGACAGGAGAACCTGTGGGCAGGAGACCCTGTGGCAGGAGAACCTCTGGACAGGAGAAACTGTGGGCAGGAGACACTGTGGACAGGAGAACCTTTGGGCAGGAGAACCTGTAGGCAGGAGACTCTGTGGGCAGGAGAACCTGTGGGGCAGGAGAACCTGTGGGCAGGAGAATCTGTGGAAAGAGAAGCTGTGGGCAGGAGAACCTGTGGACAGGAGAACCTGTGGGGCAGAAGACCCTTTGGGCAGGAGAACCTGTGGGCATGAGAACACGTGGGGAAGAGAACCTGTGGGCAGGAGAACCTGTGGGCAGGAGAACCTGTTGGCAGGAGAACCTGTGGACAGGAGAACCTGTGGGCAGGAGACCCTGTGGGCAGGAGAAACTGTGGGCAGGATAACTTGTGGGCAGGAGAACCTGTGGGCAGGAGAACCTGTGGGCAGGAGAACCTGTGCACAGGAGAACCTGTGGGCAGGAGAACTTGTGGGGCAGGATTACCTATGGGGCATGAGAAACTCTTGGCAGGAGAACCTGTGGGCAGGAGAACCTGTGGGCAAGAGAACCTGTGGGTAGTAGAACCTGTGGGTAGGAGAAACTGCGGACAGGAGAACATGCAGACAGGAGAACCTGTGGGGAGGAGAACCTGCGGGCAGGAGAACCTGTGGGCAGGAGAACCTGTGGACAGGAGAACCCTTGGACAGGAGAAACCGTGGGCAGGAGAACCAGTGGGCAGGAGAAACTGTGGGCAAGAGAACCTGTGGGTAGGAGAACCTGTGGGCAGGAGAACCTGTGGGTAGGAGCACTTGTGGACAGGAGACCCTGTGGACAGGATAACCTGTGGGGCAGGAGAACCTGTGGGTAGGAGAACTTGTGGACAGGAGAAACTGTGGGGCAGGAGAACCAGTGGACAGGAGAACCTGTGTTAAGGAGAACCTGTGGACAGGAGAACCTGTGGTCAGGAGAACGTGTGAGACAGGAGATCCTGTGGACAAGAGACCCTATGGACAGGAGACACTTTGGGCAGGAGAACCTCTGGTTAGGAGAACCTGTGGGTAGGGGAACCTGTGGAAAGGAGACCATGTGGACAGGAGAACCTGTGGGGCAGGAGAACCTGTGGGCAGGAGAACCTGTGGGCAGGAAAAGCTTTGGGACAGGAGAACCTGTGGGCAGGAGAACCTGTGGGCAGGAGAAACTGTGGGCAAGAGAACCTGCGGAAAGGAGAACCTGTGGGCAGGAGACCCTGTGGGCAGGAGAAACTGTGGGCAGGATAACCTGTGGGCAGGAGAACCTGTGGACAGGAGAACCTGTGGACAGGAGAACTTGTGGGGAAGGAGAACCTGTGGAGCAGGAGAACCTGTGGGCAGGAGAACCTGTGGACAGGAGAACCTGTGGGCAAGAGAACTTGTGGGTCAGGAGAACCTGTGGGGCAGGAGAAACTCTTGGCAGGAGAACCTGTGGGCAGGAGAAACTGTGGGTATTAGGACCTGTGGGTAGGAGAACCTGAGGACAGGAGAACCTGCAGACAGGAGAACCTGCGGACAGGAGAACCTGTGGGGAGGAGAACCTGCAGGCAGGAGAACCTGTGGGCAGGAGAAACTGTGGGCAGGAGAACCTGTGGACAGGAGAACCTTTGGAGAGGAGAACCTGTGGATAGGAGAATTTGTGGGTAGGAGAACCTGTGGACAGGAGAACCTGTGGGTAGGAAAACCTTCGGGACAGGAGAACCTGTGGGCAGGAGAAACTGTGGGCAGGAGAACATTTTGGCAGGAGAACCTGTGGGCAGGAGAACCTGTTGGCAGGAGAAACTGTGGGCAGGAGAACCTGTGGGCAGGAGAACCTGTGGACAGGAGAACCTGTGGGCAGGATACCCTGTGGCAGGAGAACCTGTGGACAGGAGAACCTGTGGGCAGGAGACACTGTGGACAGGAGAACCTGTGGTCAGGAGAACCTGTGGGCAGGAGACTCTGTGGGTAGGAGAACCTGTGGGCAGGAGAACCTGTGGGGCAGGAGATCCTGTGGGCAGGAGAACCTGTGGGCATGAGAACATGTGGGAAAGAGAACCTGTGGGCAGGAGAACCTTTGGGCAGGAGAACTTGTTGGCAGGAGAACCTGTGGACAGGAGAACCTGTGGGCAGGAGACACTGTGGGCAGGAGAAACTGTGGGCAGGATAACCTGTGGGCAGGAGAACCTGTGGACAGGAGAACCTGTGGACAGGAGAACTTGTGGGGAAGGAGAACCTGTGGGGCAGGAGAACCTGTGGGCAGGAGAACCTGTGGACAGGAGAACCTGTGTGCAAGAGAACTTGTGGGTCAGGAGAACCTGTGGGGCAGGAGAAACTCTTGGCAGGAGAACCTGTGGACAGGAGAAACTGTGGGCAGGAGAACCTGTGGACAGGAGAACCTGTGGAGAGGATTACCTGTGGATAGGAGAATTTGTGGGTAGGAGAACCTGTGGACAGGAGACTCTGTGGACAGGAGAACCTGTGGGGCAGGAGAACCTTTGGTTAGGCGAACCTGTGGGCAGGAGAACCTGTGGCAGGAGAACCTGTGGACAGGAGAACCTGTGGGCAGGAGAACATGTGGGCAGGAGACTCTGTGGGCAGGAGAACCTGTGGGGCAGGAGAACCTGTGGGCAGGAGAACCTGTGGGTAGGAGAACCTGTGGGTAGGGGAACCTGTGGACAGTACAACCTGTGGGGCAGAAGACCCTGTGGGCAGGAGAACCTGTGGGCATGAGAACCTGTGGGTAGGAGAACCTGTGGGTAGGAGAATTGTGGACAGGAGACCGTGTGGACAGGAGAACCTGTGGGGCAGGAGAACCTGTGGGTAGGAGAACCTGTGGACATGAGACCCTGTGGACAGGAGAACCTGTGGGGCAGCAGAAACTGTGGGTAGGAGAACCTGTGGTAGGAGAACCTGTGGACAGGAGAATTTGTGGGCAGGAGAACCTGTGGGCAGGAGAACCTGTGGGCAGGAGAACCTGTTGGCAGGAGAAACTGTGGCCAGGAGAACCTGTGGGCAGGAGAACCTGTGGACAGGAGACCCTGTGGACAGGAGAACATGTGGGGCAGGGGAAACTGTGGGCACGAGAACTTGTTGGCAGGAAAATCTGTGGGCAGGAGAAACTGTGGGCAGGAGAACCTGTGGGCAGGAGAACCTGTGGGTAGGAGAAACTGTGGGCAGGAGAAACTGTGGGCAGAAGAACCTGTGGACAGGAGAACCTGTGGGCAGGAGAAACTGTGGGCAGGAGAACATGTGGGTAGGAGAACATGTGGACAGGAGAACCTGTGGTGCAGGAGAACCTGTGGACAGGAGAACCTGTGGGAAAGAGAACCTGTGGACAGGAGAACCTGTGGGCAGGAGAACGTGTGGGACAGAAGAAACTTGGGACAGGAGACACTGTGGACAGGAGACACTTTGGGCAGGAGAAACTCTGGGTAGGAGAACCTGTGGGTAGGAGAACATGTGGACAGGAGACCCTGTTGACAGGAGAACCTGTCGGGCAGGAGAACCTGTGGGCAGGAGAAACTTTGGGCAGGAGAACCTGTGGGCAGGAGAACCTGTGGGCAAGAGTACCTGTGGGCAGGAGACACTGTGGACAGGAGAAACTGTGGGCAGGAGAACCTTTGGCAGGAGAAACTGTGGACAGGAGAACCTGTGGACGGGAGAACCTGTGGGCAGGAGACACTGTGGACAGGAGAACCTGTGGGCAGGAGAACCTGTGGGGAGGAGAAACTGTGGGCAGGAGACTCTGTGGGCAGGAGAACCTGTGGACAGGAGAACCTGTGGGGCAGGAGAACCTGTGGACAGGAGAACTTGTGGGTAGGAGAACCTGTGGACAGGAGAAACTTTGGGCAGGAAAACCTGTGGACAGGAGAACCTGTGGGAAGGAGAACCTGTGGACAGGAGAACCTGTAGGAAGGAGAACCTGTGGGCAGGAGACCCTGTGGGCAGGAGAACCTGTGGACAGGAGAACCTGTGGGGCAGGAGAACCTGTGGGGCAGGAGAACCTGTGGGCAGGAGAACCTGTGGGCAGGAGAACTTGTGTGTCAGGAGAACCTGTGGGGCAGAAAAACTCTTGGCAGGAGAACCTGTGGAGAGGAGAATCTGTGGGCAGGAGAACCTGTGGGTAGTAGAAGCTGTGGGTAGGAGAACCTGCGGACAGGAGAACCTGCGGACAGGAGAACCTGTGGGGAGGAGAATCTTCGGGCAGGAGAAACTGTGGGCAGGAGAACCTGTGCACAGGAGAAACTGTGGGCAGGAGAACCTGTGGGCAGGAGAACCTGTGGGCAGGAAAAGCTTTGGGACAGGAGAACCTGTGGGCAGGAGAAACTTTGGGCAGGAGAACCTGTTGGCAGGAGAAACTGTGGACAGGAGAACCTGTGGGCAGGAGACCCTGTGGGCAGGAGAAACTGTGGGCAGGATAATTTGTGGGCAGGAGAACCTGTGGGCAGGAGACACTGTGGGCAGGAGAACCTGTGGACAGGAGAACCTGTGGGGAAGGAGAACCTGTGGACAGGAGAACTTGTGGGTAGGAGAACCTGTGGACAGGAGAACCTGTGGGCAGGAGACCCAGTGGACAGGAGACACTTTGGGCAGGAGAAACTCTGGGTAGGAGAACCTGTGGTAGGAGAACCTGTGGACAGGAAACCCTGTTGACAGGAGAACCTGTGGACAGGTTACCATCTGGGCAGGAGAACATGTGGGGAAGGAGAACCTGTGGGGCAGGAGAACCTGTTGCCAGGAGAAGTTGTGGGCAGTAGAACATGTGGGTAGTAGAACCTGTGGACAGGAGATCCTGTGTGCAGGAGAACATTTCGAGCAGTAGAACCTGTGGACAGGAGAACCTGTGGACAGGAGAACCCGTGGGTAGGAGAACTTGTGGGCAGGAGAACCTGTGGGTAGGAGAATAGTGGACAGGAGACCCTGTGTACAGGAGAACCTGTGGGGCAGGAGAACCTGTGGGTAGGAGAAACTGTGGTAGGAGAACCTGTGGACAGGAGAACCTGTGGGCAGGGGAACCTGTGGGCAGGAGAACCTGTGGGACAGGAGAACCTGTGGGCAGGAGAACCTGTGGGCATGAGAACCTGTGGGGAGGAGAACCTGTGGAGAGGAGAACCTGTGGGCAGGAGAACCTGTGGGTAGGAAAACATTTGGGACAGGAGAACCTGTGGGCAGCAGAACCTGTGGGCAGGAGAACCTGTTGGCAGGAGAAACTGTGGGCAGGAGAACCTGTGGGCAGGAGAACCTGTGGACAGGAGAACCTGTGGGCAGGA
>NW_026693519.1:0-80746 GCF_021218885.2 Marmota monax
GAGGACCTGTGGTCCAGGGGCTGCGGGGCAGCTAAAGAGGCCTCCAGTGGGAGCACCACGGGGGTGGGGGTGGGGCTGTCCCCGGCACAATTCTGGGTCTTCTTTTGGCTCAAGGCCTCACGTGCCTCCCACCCTCATCATGTGTCCACTGCCCTCTGTCCACCGCTGTGTGATTAGCTTGGGGTCAGGAACATCTCTGCCCAGAGAGGTGCAGCCGAGGACCATGCTGAGGCTCAGAGAGTGCAAGTCACTTGCTCAAGGTCACACAGGGTGTGTAGGGACGAAAGGTAGAGAGGCCTTTTTTAAAAAAAGATAATATTTCCGTGCTTCCCGATTGACGCCGTTGGCTCTGAGCAGTTCTGGGGTGTCCAAGCCTTGTCCAGAATGGAGCCCGTGTCCCTCCCTGTGCCCCTCCAGACAAGATTTACTGGAGTCGAGTGAACCCCAGTTCAACCCTGTTCCCAGGTTGTAAGTGGTCGTTCTGCTTCAGACATTTAACTAAAAGCCCTTTCAGAGCGCCCGCTCCTGCCGGCCTGCTGCCAGCAATTAATGAAAGATGGTGAAATAATAAAAGGAGTCATACATTAACTATATTATCCCTGCACATCAGGGCCTCGTCCCCATCATCCCCTCCCTGTGGACCTTCTCCAGCAGGGTTGGACGCGCTGCCTCGCCGCGGCCCGAGCTCCCCACGGTACTGGGCTCCAGATGCCAACGCCTGGCTCCCCACCTCTCTGGTGGCCGGTGCAGCGGGAGCGGGCACCGCACGACCTTCCTGCTTGGCTGGGAGAGGGAGCTGGAAGGGACGCTCACCTCTGGAGGACAGTGGTGCTGACTGAGAGGAGGGGTGCAGAAGCTGGGGTCTGTGTCGCATGCTCTCCAGGCCCGTCCCTGTGGGCCAGACTGCACTGCCCGGCGCCTGGGACTCACACCTCGCCTGTCCGTCCTGCTCTCCCCGTCTTCCTCCGAACCACGGGGTCTGGGTTACAGGAGAGTACTGCTCCTGGGCTAGGCCCTTCCCTACACAGGCAGGGGATGCTGTCGACTAACCAGCTCTGGTGGCTCCCCTGCTGCTGTGGTGAAAGTCATGTGACACGGTCCGGACCAATGAGATGAGAGCGGAAGTAAGGCTGTGATTCTGGAAACTTCCATTGGCCTGACACAGCAGGCCCTCTTTCCTCCCTTTGCTTCTTTCCCTTCACTCTTCTCCATGCCTGGAGCCGAAGCAGCTGTTACTTCTGGGAAGGTGGCCCATCCCCTACAGCCATCAGCTGAACAGGATGGAAGCCCTCAGCTGGGGAGACTGTCAGGGAGCTGAAAGGGTCGGATCCTTGGCAGCCAGTTTGAGCTGCTGCACTTGCCACGGACCACCACCTTGGAACCTCCCCTAAATTGAGACAAAGGGTCCCAGACTTTCTGTTACTTGGCGCCGTTGCATTCCTTGTGGGTGCAGATGTCATCAGGGAGCGCTCAGTGTTTTTGCTATAACCTTGGTGAGCACAGAGCACTGACCCGTCCACCCTGGCCCCAGCCAGCCTCCATCTGGATTCCTCTTCTCTCAGGCCTCCTCACCTCCTCCTCACCCCCTCTTGTCCTAGCCGCCCTGTGCTGATCCCCCAGGGCGACGACGCTGATCTCTGGGTCGCTCTTTTTGGCTCTGCTGGGAGCCTCTCTCTGGCATCTCCTCTGCTCCCACCTTGGCTGCACTTTCAGTCCTGGTTGTATCGAGAAGAGAGGCCCAAGCCCTGCTCTGCTTCCTGGGGGTCTTACGGAGAGGCAGAGCTGAGAATGGAGAGACTCAGAAGCCCCCCTCCCTGCTCCAGGCAGCTTCCCTGCAGCACGCAGCCTTGCTCTCTGCCTTCCTTCTCTGCCTGGCCCAGGAACTGGGCTCCGTCTGCGCTACCCAGGGAAATGACAGGCCTCGGGACAGCGAGTCTGGGGGAGTTGGCTGCAGGACCCGCCAGGACTCCCGCAGCCTGGCGAAAGCCCTGGGGCCAGGAGTGGGTCCCTCAGTGCGCTCAGGACGCCTTCTGGGGTTCGCTGCTGTGCATGAGTCTCCACTTTGGCCAGCAGTGGAGCCGCTGGCTCTTGGAGGCTGTGCGGAGGCTCCAGACCTGCTCTTTGCAAGGTCCCTGGAAAGCCTCGCTGCCAGCCCCGGCCCCGCTGGCCTCGGCCCTCCTCCTGCCTCTCTTCCTTCTGGCCAAGAGCAGAAGCAAGTCCAGGCTTCAGTGGGAAGAGGCCAGGAATCCGGGGCCGCGAGGAAGGTGGGGACACAGAAGTCAGGGCCTTGCCAGGCGAGCTCTGAGCAGGGCAGTGGGTGGGCGCCGCAGTCTGGAGTGTGCTCTGCGCCTGCTTGGCCAGGGCGTCCCTGGGCCGCCCGCCGCCCGGGGGCCTTGTGCCTAAGCAGCTGTTCAGAAGAGGGGTGAACATCCAGGCCTGGTGGCCATGCCTCTAATCCTAGTGGCTTGGGAGGCTGAGGCAGGAGGATTGCAAGTTTGAGGCCAGCCTTAGCAACTTAGCATGGTCCTAAGCAACTTCGCAAGACCCTGTCTCAAAAATAGGAAAATGCTGGGAATGTGGCTCAGTGGTAGAACACCCCTGAGTTCAACCCACAGAGTCCCCCCATGAAGAAAAAGGGGGTGAACAGTGGCCTGTGAGCCCCGTTTAGAACGACCTGTCTGCAAATCCAGCTGACAGCTCTGCCGGCCGCGGGAGTGCAGCCCCACAGCTCTCGGCTGTGACAAGCTTTCCCAGCCCTCCCGCGCCTGTGGAGAGTCCACTTTTCCTAGAGAATGGACCCACAAGCACTCTTGAGCCACCAAGACAGGGGCCTGGTTTTCCCAGGGCCCAGCGTGACCGTGACCGTTTAGTGCAGGGAGCCTGGAAATGCCCCAGGTGCGGAGGACAAGGGGCTCCTCCCCCAGGGGTTGCTTGTGGGTAAACTCACGTGCATATTCTTTCCGTTTATGGCTGAATCCTTTTTAATTCCCTTTCACTTTGAGCTTGGAAGAAACCTGTGTAACCTTTCAATTTGGAGAGCTCATATTATTCACTATGGAAATCGAGAAGCTTTGCCAGATTGGAACTGAAATGTCAATTAATTGTCAATTCTTCACGCTGAGTAATTGATTAATTGGCACAGTGTTGATCTCTAAATCAGTGGTAATAAATTACCTGGTCCTTAATCTTGACCTTCAGAGTGCTAAAACTCTTCCAATGGCCTCTCCCTGTGGGGATGACAGATGAAGCCGAGTCCTCCCACGGTGTCCGCTGCTCCTAAACTTCCTGTGTCCTCGGAGCCTGGCAGAGCCTGCGCCAGCTCCCCGGCCCTGCCCACCATCAGGCAGGGGAGCGGGCGCTGCCCTGGAGCCAGACACTTCACCCCATGTCCTGATCACCGTGGCGTCACGCAGAGCTAAGTTGAGAGGTGCCCGGTTCATCACGACATTTATGGCTGAGACACGGAGCCCTGCACTCCTCCTCCGTCCTGCGCGGCAGCCGAGCTCCCGTGTCTTCCCGCCGGCCTCCCCTCCTGAGCTCACACGGTCTGTGGTAAGTGCTCACTCCCAACCGAGGCCTGGTCTCCACCTCTGTTCGCCTCTGGGGCTGGACTGGTGAGGACGGCCTGCTGCCCCGGCAGTTCTGCTCTCAGCCTGGGGCCCTCCTGTGCCCACGCTCCACTCTTCCCTGGAGGGGCAGCCGCGGTGTCCCGATGCCACCTTTCGGGACTGTGAACCACCCATCCTCCTGAAGCAGCCCAGGGCCCAGGCCTCCCGAGTGACCTCGGCTCCACAGGAACCCAGGCTGGGGCTGTCGAGGGGCCGAACTTGGGCTCCTGCCACAGGGCTGGCACCCAGCAGGCCCCTGGGGAGGAGGGTACTGTCTGCAGCCAGGTGAGTCAGCACTCGGAGTTTACCTGTCCAGTCCTTTCCAGTCAGTTGCTCTGTGATGGTGAACCGGCTTAGGAGAACCGAGATGAGCCCAGACACCAACAGACCCTCCTCAGCCCTGGCTAACTCGCCAAGGCCCACGCCGCGGCTTCAGCCGTCCCCGGGGAGAATGCTGCTCCCAACTCCAAAGGAAGGCTGCTTTGGCCCGTCAAAGCCATGCCTGGCTTGCGAGGGCAGAAATGGCTGCTCCCCGCACCAAGGGGATGCCACAGAGCGGGGCCCAGCCAGAAAGATCTGGAAAGCTCTGTGTGTGTGTGTTTGGGTCACTGAAAACCCTCACAATGGGGTTTTCCTGTGGGCTGCTTCCCTGTGCTTGCCGCAGCTGACCTGGAGCAGCCTCCCTGCTGGACCGGAGGGGTCCAGGCAGGCCACGTGAAGAGGGACGGGGCTGGCCCCGTGGAGAGCTGCCGATCCTCACACAGCCAGGCACCAACACTCCGTGTGAATCTCCCCCGCAGTGGCCTTAGCAGCACCACGTCAGGGAGAGCAGGTGGAGACCTGGCCCGACCGCACGGGACCGCGTCTGACACTTCAGCTTGAAGTACCTCATCCAGGGCACGTGGGGGACATGAACACGGGTGGTGTAGGGTATGATGTTTCGGAAGTGCCCGTTTTTTGTGATACTGGGGGTTAAACCCCAGCTCTGCGAGTTCTGGGTAAGGGCTCCACCATATACATGCACACATGTACATACATATCCACACACATGTGCACCATACACTCATACATGCACATGTGCACATGTGCAAACCCACGTGTGCACACATGAAAACATACATACCTGCATGCCACATACATGCAAACATATACACATGTACACATATGCAAACACATACACTCATACATGCGTGTGTGCACACACATGTGAACACATTACATGCAGGCTCATGCATGCATGCATACAAAGATACACATGTGTGCACACACATGCAAACGTGCATGTACACCATATACCTGCAAACATGCATACGCACATGCAGGCATACACGCACCAACACACATGTGTCTATACATGTGTGAACACACATGTACTCCTACATGCACGTGCATGCATGCATCCACATATGCAAGCATACATGCACCTATGTATACATGCATGTACACGTGCAGAGATGCACACACATATATACACACATACATGCACACATGCAAACAGCCCTAGAAATATATACACATACTCACATTCCCTTACCATACACATAAGTACACAGATACTCAAATCTGTACCACACCTACCTGTATACACCACATGCACACACACCTACATATACACACCCACACACACGCTTACACCTGCACACCCACCCACACCTACCTGTATACACCCACATATGCACATACACCTACATATACACACCCACACTCATGCTTACACCTGCACACCCACCCACACCTACCTGTATACACTACATGCACACACACCCACACTTACACCTGTACATCCACCCACACCTACCTGTATACACCCACATATGCACACACACCTACATATACACACCCACACCCACGTTTACACCTGCACACCCACCCACACCTATCTGTATACACCACATACACACACCCCATATACACAGTCACATTCACTTCCACCCCCCACTTGCACACACCCACAGGTATCCTCACATCTACGCACACACACTCACCCACAAAGAGACGGGAAGCACATGTTGAGGGATCTAGGCGAGGACACAGAACGTGTTGGTTCTACCTGCTCAGTTCTGGAAATCTGAGCACTTTTAGAAGAACAGCTGGGAGTATACAACACTGCATCAGTTTTAAGAAGCCCAGTTTGTGGCCTGGATTTTGCATTCAGGCTCTCTTCTGGCGTCATTGGTTTGCTATACCCTCTTCCTTTTATGGTGCTGGGGATTGAACCCAGAAACGTCAACATGCTCGGCAAGCTCCACCGCTGAGCCACCTCCCGGCACTTTTATTCTAAATTCGAGACAGGGCCTTGCTAAATTGCCCAGGCTGGCCTAGGTCACAGATGTGTGCCACCGTGCCTATCTGGTCACTAGAACTTTTTAAAAATGGTTAGGAGTAACCCAGGTGTGGGGGTGCATACCTGTATTCCAGAGACCCAGGAGGCCGAGGCAGGAGGATCGCCAGTCAGAGGCCACCTTCAACAACTTATCAAGGTCCTGTCTCAAAATTAAAGGAGCTGGGGGTGCAGCTCAGTGGTAGAGTGCCTCTAGGTTCAATCCCAAATGCCAAAAATAGGGTGAGTGAAGGGATGAGGCTTGCCAGAGAGCTGTGGTGAGGAAGTTCTCCCGGAGTCCCCTCTTGGCCAGCTTTATGGTAGGTCGGGGGTCCCATCCCCGGTGGCTTGCAATCCCTTTGGAAGAGCAGGCAGCTCCCAGGACATGGAGACCCGCAAGCCGCCCTGCACAGAGGCACAGGGCGTCAGCCAGATTCAGCCTCACCTGCCTCCACCGTCCTGTGTGACCGACATCCCCAGATGACTGTGATTTATTATGGATGGATTGATACCCCTCCCCAAAATTTCTGTGTGTGTGAGCAAAGGCTGGGACACTAGCAGGGGCACCCTGTGGTCTGCTGCCTCTCGGGCAGGCAGAGCAGAGGGACAGTAGTACCCACCTACCCACCTACCTACCTACATATCTACTTACCCACCTAACTACCCACCTATCCACCTACCCACCCTCCTACCCACCTACCTACCTACCTATCCGCCTACCCACCTACACACCTACCCACCTACCTAACCCACCTATCCACCTACCCACCTACCTACTCACCTACCTACCCACCTACTCACCTTCCTACCTACCTACCCACCTACCCACCTACCTACCTACATACCTACTTACCCACCTACCTACCCACCTATCCACCTACCCACCTACCTACCTCACCTACCTATCCACCTACTCACCTACCCACCTACCTACCTATCTCACATACCTACCCACCTACCCACCTACCTACCTATCTCACCTACCTACCCACCTACCCACCTACCTACCCACCTACCCACCTCCCCACCTACCCACTTACCTAGTTACATCTACATTCCCCCTTCCCTCCCTGTCTATCTATCTAACCTACCTACCTACCTATACCTACTTATCTACCTACCTATCTGTCTATTGGGGGGTGATAATGACAAAAGATTGTCTTGTCTGAATTTGAGTTTTGGTAGGTGGATCTACAATTTCTAAAGTAAGAAAATGAATAATTATGGAGTTTTCTTTTTCAAGATTTAGGTTTCCTATCCACATGTAATGAAAAGAAATTAGACCCCTAACCCTCACCCTGCACAAAACCCAAAGTGGCTCAAGGACCAAGGCGCTACACCAGAGACCCTGCACCTACTAGAAGAAAATAGGCTCAAAACTCCATCATGTGGCTTAGGAACCAACTTCCTCAACAAGACTCCTCAAATGCAAGAAGTAAAATCCAGAATCAATAAATGGGATGGAATCAAACTAAAAAGCTTCTTCACAGCAAAGCAAACAATCAAGAATTTTAAGAGAGAGCCTACAGAATGGGAGAAAATCTTTACCACATGCACCTCAGAGCATTAATCTCCAGGATATATAAAGAACTCAAAAAACTTAACACCAAAAAAAACAAATAACCCAATCAATAAATGGGCAAAGGAACTGAACAGACATTTCACAGAAGAAATATAATCAACAAATATATGGGAAAAAATGTTCAACATCTCTAGCAATTAGAGAAATGCAAATTAAAACAACACTGAGATTCCATCTCACTCCAGTCAGAATGGCAATCATCAAGAATACAAGCAACAATAAATGTTGATGAGGAAGGATGTGGGGGAAAAGGTACACTGGTACATTGCTGATGGGACTGCAAATTGGTGCAACCACCATGGAAAGCAATATGGAGATTCCTGAGAAAACGTGGAATGGAGCCACCATCTGACCCAGTCATTCCACTCCATGCATATACCTAATGGACTTAAAATCAGCATATTGTAGTGACAGAGTCACACCAATATGCATAGCAGCTCAATTCACAATAGCTAAGCTATGGAACCAGCTTAGGTGCCCTGCAACAAATGAATGGATAAAGAAAACGTGGTATATATACACAATGGAATATTACTCAGCTATAAAGAAGAATTATGGCATTTGACAGCAAATGGATGGAACTGGAGACCATCATGTTAAGTGAAATAAGCCAATCCCCAAAACAAAGGCCAAATGTTCTCTGCATATGCAGAAGCTATCTCACAAGAGGGGGCAAGGGAGGAGTGAAGGTTCATGCGATTGGCCGGGAGGGAGTGGGAGGGGGGTGGGAAAGACAGGGAACCGTGTCAGACACCACTTTCCTGTGCTCGCACGTGAATACACCACCAGTGAAACTCCGCACGGAGCACAGCCACAAAGTGGGGGTCTTACTCCATGTATGTATGGTATGTCAAAGTACAGTCTACTGTCACGCAGAACTAAAAGGAGCAAGTGAAATCAAAAAGAAAAGACTTAGGCTTCCTTCGCAGCTGCCTCCCTCCCCGAGCCGACTTCCGACTAGAGTGGAAGTCCTGCGAGGCATCCTCCCTGCGCTTCCCGTGTTCATAGTCCTTTTCAAACCAAGGCCTGCCGGGCACAGGCGTGCTGCCGATCGCTCCGTGCTAGGGGTGTTCTAAGGGCAGTGATGAGCTGGGTGAAGAATGGCCCCACTCAGCTGGTGACAGGGCCCTGGGAGCTGACCACCACTGTGGCCACTTTCCAGTTTTAGAGGAAGCCAGATGTCAGGACCCAGCTCGCACCCTGCCCCCCAGGAGGGAGGCTCCCGGCCTGATGCCCCTGGGGGGGGCGTTCCTGCAGTCAGGGCCCCTGAGGACACTCACACCCTTGCCTGCCCCGCTGAGCCTTGGAGCAGAGGACAGGCGGCTTGTCCAGGCGCCCAGCATACAGTGGCCCCACACTCTCGTGAGGAGGACTGTCTTACCACCAGCAGGAGGGGACGTGAGACCGAGGCCAAGTTCCTTCTCAGAGGAGGAGGCTTTCAGCCCAGCCCTGTGCTGCAGTGGGCACGGGGGTGCATGCCCTCAGAGCCCGGGAGGCTGTTCCTGGGCTAGGAGTGCAGAGAAGACCTGGACGGTGGGTTTGGGAGGGAAAGTTGCACAGATCAATACTCGGGGAGCAGGTCGGGACAGGCACGAGGGACAGGTGGGGAGGCCGTGGCCTTGCAGATAGGACAGGAAGCATTTAAAGCTAAATCCCACTTTTTACACCTAAAAATATAAAGCTGTCAATTTTCATTAAGGATGAAGCAAATGAAATCTAGATGGTGCCAAATAATTAATGACTTTTAATAACCCTAATAAATTTGGATTTCATCAAAACCATGTTGCCTCTCACCGCCGACGGCCAGGAGGAGTGGGGACCTGGGGGCAGCGCCTGTGAGACGGGGTGCAGCTGACATCCTTCCAGGCCCATCCATCATCATTAAAGAGAGATAAGGACGGCAGGATGGACTGCCGAGCACTTGGACACGGAGGCCTTTGCATTGAAAATTGAAGCCGTTAATTGTAACTGCTGTACTTTTGTGATCCCGCAGGTAGTGCACAAACTAATTCACGGCTTTGGCAACCACGCAGGTCTTTGTTCATTAAACCTCGACTGATTTCACACAGAGGAGGCTGCGTGGGTACACCCCAAGCCCCACTGAATCAGGGTCGTTTGGTCATCTTGTTCCAGACGGGGACTGAGAGCTACTGCATCCCGAGTTCTGGACCACACTGGTGGGCGGATGGGAGACAGGCCCTCGGGCCACACACACCACCGTGTCCAGCCTCGGGAAGCCCCTGGCCTCCCCTCACCTGCCTGCCGATGATCGTTTACTTTAAAGCATGTTTTTAAACGTCCCTTGCACTGTGTGGCTGTTCCAGGTGGCAGTCACTGGGGTGCCTCAGTTCTGACCCGGGCCTGCAGGCTAGCGGGAGAGGCGAGGACTGGCCTCGGTTTGTCTGGAGGTAAAGATGGGGTCTGGAGAAAGATCTGCAGGCCGCTGCTGCGGGTCAGAGAAGGCAGGTCCTGGTGACACAGCGGCCCCAGCACTCGCCTCCTGGCCCTGGCCCTGGGGGAGGGAGGGCAGGGTCCTGAGAACCACAAGGCAGGGGCCTGACCAGGGGTGGCCAGGGCCAGGGATTCATGCTGAGAACGTGCCAGTCTCTCTCTGAAGCAGAGCCATCATCAGACTTGCATGCTGGGACACGGGGGTACTTGGGACGGCAAGGACAGCGGGCAGCAGCCACCCAGGACGCAGTCTGAGGCCACAGGATGCTGCAGGTCAAGGGCAGAGGGAGAGGTTAGCACGGAGGAGAAGGGGAGCTGCCCTCTCTGCACAGGAGCCCAAGCTAAGGTCTGAGCCCACAGGGTGACCAGGACGGGAAGAGGCCTTCAGAGGCCGGGGCTTTCCATGCTCTGGGGATCTTGGGGCCCACAGCTGTGGGCAGCAGCATCCAGAGCCAGGAAAGAAGCTCACCTGGTGGGCAGGTGGGAGCTGTGCCATCTAGGGACGGAGGGGTGGGTGACACTCCCCAGGAAGGAGAAGGGCGGGGAATGCTGTGACGCAGCTGTGCCTAAGCGCCTCTCACCCAGCCAGGGAGGTAACCCAAATCAGTGTGAGGACGGCCTCCCACAACCTCCTTTTGCTCTCCCTTGACACACACCAGACACCCGGCATGGACACTGGCGTTGTGCCATCTCCCTGCCACCACACGTTCACCGAGCACCCATTAGATGCCAGATGAGACGCAGCTGCCCTCAAGGCAGGCTGATCTCAGCAGCCTCCGCCTGGCTGGCCTCCGCCTGGCTGGCCTCCGCCTCAGCCCTCCTGGGGCGCGTCACAGTCTTGCCTGCCGTGCTCCACTCACAGGCACATGTCTGCCCCCAGCCCACCTGGCCCGTCTCGGGCTCCCTCTGTCCCTCTTTGGGCTTCTCTCCCCAGGATCCTCAGGGCATGCTGTCCACCCTCTAACTTGGGTTGTGGCTTGGGGCGTGTCAGAGCTTTCCCCACCCTTCTCCAGGTCCAGGGCTTGTCCGTGCAGAGGCCTGTCTGGCCACTGCCCCGAAGACCCATTCGTTGCCCCTGACCTTGGGATGTTGCCCCCTTAACCTTCATTGGGTGGGATTTTCCCCAGAATTTTTAGAGGTGATGAGAGTCTGGTCTCTTTCATGTTTTCTCACCATCCGAACCTTCTTTCATGAAGCCAGGCGGGTCGCGGGCTAAGGGATGTGGAGGTCTGTACCGTGTGCTCCCGGAATGTGTCTTGGCTTTGCCACCTGAGGGGGTGTTATCAGGATTGTTTAAACTCGAGGAGGTTACCGGCTGCTGGCTCTCTAACTCCATTTTAAAAAATATATATATTTAATTTGTTGCTGAACCTTTATTTTATTCATTTATTTGTATGTGGTGCCGAGAATCGAACCCAGGGCCTCACCCGTGCCAGGCAAGCGCTCTGCCACTGCACCCCCGCCCAGCCCCGAAACTCCCCGTGGATGACAGTGTTTGGGGTCCTTTCTCCCAAGCACACGTGGGTTTTCTTTCCTTCCACCCAGCACCCTGTGGCGTGTGCACATGTGTGTAGGAATCATGCCTACCTGTGCACATGGGCACACGCGTGTCCCTCACACCGTGTGAGTGTCCACCCGACTGTAAGCCAGCCCTCTGACCATGGTCTGGACCAGGAGGCTGTGGGAATGTCTGTCCCCTGTCCCTGTGCACGTGTCCAGCCGGCCTCCTGCCCCCTTCACGTGGGCCAGGCCCCGCACTCCTCCCTCCTGTGCCAGTGCTCCCTCTCAGCGGTGCCCACACCCCCCATGCCCTCTGACCTGATCCCAGACCAGCAGGTGTCAGCCTGACTGCTTCATGCACTTTCCACAACATGGTGTGCTCCCGGACAGCACACAGTAGGTGCTCAGAACTGCCTTGCTCCTGGACAGCACACAGTAGGTGCTCAGAACTGCCTTGCTCCTGGACAGCACACAGTAGGTGCTCAGAACTGCCTTGCTCCTGGACAGCACACAGTAGGTGCTCAGAACTGCCTTGCTCCTGGACAGCACACAGTAGGTGCTCAGAACTGCCTTGCTCAGTGACCTGAGCCGAATGGTTCCATTCTTGGTCCCAAAGACCCTGGGGATATTTTTGGTGGACACTTGTATGAAACCTGCAAAGTGTTGTGGGTGGAACTGTTACTGCCTCCTGTCTGGGCTCAGAGTCCGCACTGACGAGTCCTTGGTGGGTCCCTGGCTGCACTCTGCTCCGGTGACGCTCAGTTCTGCCTCCCCCACCCCTCCTCCTTTTTCACTATGACAGTCTCCAAGTACTTCAAGTCAAGTAGACACTTGGGGTCGCAGCCTAGTGGCCCCAAGAATGTCCACACTGTGATGTGCCCCCTGACCCCTGCGTGTTGGTGATAAGGACCTCGGTGGGAGACCCTCCTGGATTCCCCAGGAGGCAGGGGGAGGCTGGGCTTGAGGAGGCAGAGCAGAGGAGGGAGAGAGGGGCTTGCAGGGAGGAGACCGGGAGCCAGGGCTGCGGGCCTGCGGAGCCGGACACCCAGAGGACAGGCTGTCCCTGCAGCCTCCCGAGGGAGCTGGCCTGAGCTCTGGCAGGCGTCGGGGCCCCGTGGAGCAAGTTCAACAGATGGAGAAGGTTTCTCAGGGTCCCTGGTAGTGGGGACCCGGTGACTCACTGCTCTAGGAACCGAGAGCCCAGGGAGGGCAGGGACGCTTGTGCCCTGCTGCTTCCTGCTGGGTCACCTCTCCCCAGCAGGGCGGCCAGGGCACCCGAGGGGCCTCAGCAGGTCCTGCAGCTCCTTCCATCATCGCCTGAGACTCCCCAGAAGAGCGAGAGGGGACTGAGGCCCCACACGTCGGAACCCACCCTCAGTCAAAGTGACCGGACCTTGTGGCAGCAGAGACGGGACACCCTCTGCCTTGGGACCCTAACAGTCTACACTGTGTCTTCTATAGACCTTCAGGACGAACTCGGTATCTTCCCGTCGCCCCATGTGGTTCTCACCCGTGAGCCAGAGTGGCCACGTCTACCTCATCCTGAGAACCGTCCCCCACGCGGGTCCAAGACGCGGACCTCCTCCGAAGGCTCCGGCTTCTCGGGCCTGCGTGGGCCCTGCCGGTGCACAGGTGTCCTGCTGCAGGACCCCCACAGGCGGAGCTGCTCTTGACCAGGCTGAGGTGACAACCCTCCGACATGGGCTGCCTCGTGACAAAGCCTATGGAGCTGTCCTGTGGCAGGTCTGGACAACGTGCCCGCTGCGCCAAGGTGAGGATGGAGAGGACACTGGCGCAGCGATGGCCAGACCACAGGGAAGCAGAGGCTCGGGGCAGAGGTGTCAGCCCGCTGTGAGCGCCGCACTTTCTGGCCCTTGTCCTGCTTCAGTGATGTCTTCTCTGGGAGCAGAGAATCCTGGCTGACGGTGGCCTCTGTCGGGCCCGGGGACGGCGGTGGCCCTGTCTGGATTTCATTTCATCTCACAGGCAGAGTTGTTTTATGGGTTTTGTGAAGGTGTGATTTATGCTTTGAGACTCCTGGAAAAGCTCGTGGCTTTTAAAAATAATTTCTGAAAATGAATTTCTTTTTAGGGTCAGTGACATTATCAAAAGCTCAGGAGGACTCGCGCCTTGGCAAGGACAGCTCGGGTATTTCTTCTTCCTTCAGAATCCGCTGATCCTTCCACAATACTTAAAAAATGAGTAGCTACGTTAAAAATGTGTCTCTTTTTATCTTTTGCACATGTGCACCTGTTCCCAGTAATTACCCCAGTCTTTAGCTGCAGTAGGCTAGCACTATGTGTTTGTTGATTGAGTTTCAGGGATCTACAAATATTTCTCCAGTCGGAAGGAGGGACTGGGCTGTTTGCCGTCCAAGTCCTCTTGCCTCTCGTGAGGCGTCTGCTCTGCACCAAGGCTTCTGTTCCAGCCACCCTCTCAGGTCCTCGGAGCACTCTCGGAAGCGATGGGTTAGAGTTTCACCTTGTTCCACTTTGAAATGACCCTTTCTTCCTAGCAGTAGTCTAAAAGGATCTAGGGCCAGTTGGTCAGGCTCAGAATGCCTCAGCCTCGCCACAGCCCACCCAGGCTGGGAGGGTAGAAGGAAACAGAAAGGGAACAGCCCGTAAACAGGCACTGTCATTACATGTCAATAAAATAAATAAGTAGGCCCAGTGTTGGGGCCACACCTGTAATCCCAGTGACTCAGGAGGCTGAGGCAGGAGGGTTACAAGTTCAAGGCCACCTGGACAATTTAGCAAGGTTCTATCTCAAAACAGAAAAAAAAAAAAAAAAAGAACTGAGAATGTAGCTCCACAGTAGTAGAGTACTCAATAGAGTGCTCAGTAGTAGAGGGCTCAGTAGTAGAGTACTCAGTAGAGTGCTCAGTAGTAGAGGGCTCAGTAGTAGAGTACTCAGTGGTAGAGAGCTCAGTAGTAGAGGGCTCAGTAGTAGAGGGCTCAGTAGTAGAGTGCTCAGTGGTAGAGGGCTCAGTAGTAGAGAGCTCAGTAGTACAGAGTTCAGTGGTAGAGTGCTCAGTGGTAGAGGGCTCAGTGGTAGAGTGCTCAGTAGTAGAGTGCTCAGTAGTAGAGGGCTCAGTGGTAGAGTGCTCAGTAGTACAGAGTTCAGTGGTAGAGTGCTCAGTAGTAGAGGGCTCAGTGGTAAGGGCTCAGTGGTAGAGTGCTCAGTGGTAGAGTGCTCAGTAGTACAGAGTTCAGTGGTAGAGTGCTCAGTAGTAGAGGGCTCAGTGGTAGAGTGCTCAGTGGTAGAGGGCTCAGTAGTAGAGTGCTCAGTGGTAGAGTGCTCAGTGGTAGAGAGTTCAGTGGTAGAGTGCTCAGTAGTAGAGGGCTCAGTAGTAGAGGGCTCAGTGGTAGAGTGCTCAGTGGTAGAGGGCTCAGTAGTAGAGTGCTCAGTGGTAGAGTGCTCAGTGGTAGAGGGCTCAGTGGTAGAGTGCTCAGTGGTAGAGGGCTCAGTGGTAGAGTGCTCAGTGGTAGAGGGCTCAGTGGTAGAGGGCTCAGTAGTAGAGTGCTCAGTGGTAGAGGGCTCAGTGGTAGAGTGCTCAGTGGTAGAGTGCTCAGTGGTAGAGGGCTCAGTAGTAGAGTGCTCAGTGGTAGAGGGCTCAGTGGTAGAGTGCTCACTGGTAGAGGTCTCAGTGGTAGAGGTCTCAGTGGTAGAGAGCTCAGTGGTAGAGGGCTCAGTGGTAGAGGGTAGGGAGCTCAGTGGTAGAGGGCTCAGTGGTAGAGTGCTCAGTGGCTCAGTGGTAGAGTGCTCAGTGGTAGAGGGCTCAGTGGTAGAGGGCTCCTGGGTTCAATCCATGGTTGAAGAAGGAGGAGGAGGAAATAAATGCATAAATAAGATACTTCAGAGAGGAGGAGGGAGGGGCCTAGTCCCAGGAGCAGGGGTGGCCGTGAGGTTCCCTGGGAGACAGCTCTGACCCTGGGGCTGGGAGGAGGTGGACGACCCAAGCCAGAGGGGCAGTGTGGGTCCTGAGCAGTCGGCTGGGGTGACGGGGACCCAGCGACCCTCCCTGCTCTGCGGGTCTCTCCTTCATTGTTCATAAAACTCCCTGCACATGATTAACCCACATTGTTTCTACCTTCAATCGTGGTGAGACACACACAGTGAACTTCCCTCCTTACGCATTTGTAAGAGCACAGAGTGGGTGGGAGACCCTGGGGACCCCTGCACAGGCCCCCGGGGATGAGATCAAGGGTGCTGCAGAGCACCCCAGGGGGCAGCAGCCAGGCAGGTGGCCACGGTCACTACCTGAAAAGCCAGGTGAAGACTACAGACCCCCACTTCCCAACCCCACAGCTCGGCGACCACCTTTCCCACTCCCCTGAGGCACCCGGGTTTTATTATTCACCCACTAGAAAGACCCCTGTTGGGGCGGCTGTAGCAGGAGGCAGGAGCTGGGCGCAGGATCGGCTGGATGGAGAGGGCCCCGGAAAGCAACGCCGGCCCCACCCCAGGCAGGAGCCCCCGGGCAGGGAGCCTCCCTGGGGCACTGAGCTCGGGGGGAACCAGGTGCAGGCACTGCCTGTGGGTTTCTGATGAACGGTCACAAGGGCCACCAAATAACTCCACAGAAAGGCCACCTCGGCCAGCCACTGCCCCACCACCCACAGCGTCCCAGAGAGTTCTAGGGCCCCAGTCAGCTCACGATGGAAGGCTGCAGCCAGAAAGACAGAAACCAGGAAGAGGACAAAGGGTCTCAGAAGGCCTGTGAGGCGGGAGAGGACCCCAGAGGGACAGCAGGAGCTTCAGACTTCGCGAGGGTGCTGCGGCCCTAGGCAGAGCCATCAGCAGCAGAGACCAGAGAAGGGAAGCAACCAGAGGGACAAGGAGCTGCAGGAAAAGGCAGAGACAGGCAGCAAGGGACTGGCGGTGGCCCTCGGGAGGCCAGCTCCGCACTCGGCCCTCACGGGCGGGAGGGCCCGTGGTCTGCCCTCTGCCTTCCTCGTGTGAGCTGGCACCAGATGCCAGTACCGACTGGACTTCCCACATCCAGAACTGCGAGAAATGAACGTCTGCTCTTTATGCACCACCTGGCCTCAGGTATTTTGTTACCGCAGCACACACGGAATGAGACAAAGGCTTTAAACACATTGGAAAGCATTTTACAGAGAATCGAGGCTAGCAGAGCTCGGGTAAAAGTGTCAAAGGAAATAAGGCCCATAGAAACGAGGCAGTTATTGGCTTCAGGCAAAAAAAAAATGTGAAAAAAGAACATATAGCCTAGATTAATTGTGCTGTCCAATATGATAACCATGAGACCTATGACTCTTTAAAATCAAATGTGAATAAAATAAAAAATTCATTTCCATGATTGCTACAGACACAGGTGCTTGTGGCCCGCGTCTGGTGACTCCTGTGTTGAGCAGTGCAGAGCCAGAAGATGCCACGGTCCCAGAGGGCTTTGGTGGACAGCGTGCCACGTGAATCAGCAGTGAGGCCCACCAGCTGGCCACAGTGCTGACCACAGTGTCCAGAATACTGATCGGTCACTCCCCACACCTAAAACCTAGAGGAGGAGGAGCTCATTTGGAGCTTGTGGTCTCAGAGGTCTCAGTCTATAGGTGGCCAGCTCCATGGCTTTGGGCCCCGGTGAGGCAGGACATCATGGCGGAGGGGCCCAGGGGAGGGAAGCTGTCCACTCATGGTGAGGTTAAGAAGCAGAGGAAGAGGGGAGACAGGCCCTGCAGGGAAGCCCCCAGAGGCCCACCTCCTCCACCACACGCTTCCCACCTACGGTCACCACTCAGTCCGTCCGGTTCGCCAGGATGCACTGACCAGGTGACAGCTCTCGTGATCTTATCATCCACCTCTGAATATTTCTGCATTACCAGGGGTTTGGGAGGCACACCTCTTATCCAGACCACACATCCCCGGGGACCCATTTCCTCCAACCATGTCCCACCTGCCTACGGTTCCTATCCCCCCGGGAGCCTGCGTAGCTGTCCGTGGATTAATCCAGGATGGGGTCACAGTCACCTCCCCAGCCCCACCTCTGAACCTGGCTGCAATGGAGACCAAGGCTTGCTGCACTGAGACTTAGGGACATTCCAGGTCCAAAGCACAGCAATATGCCTGTGTCAAGTGGAGGGGCCCGGGCACTGGGGACCTCAAATTCCCACATCGTCCCGTGATCATCCTGCAGTCACAGGTTGAAGATCCAGGTGTCAAGAGCTAACTGCACAGAGCAACTTGCGGTGGCCCTGTGCGCCAGGCCATCTGGGCTCGCCCTTGAACTGGCCACTGTGACAAAAGGAAGGCAGCTCAGAGCAGCAGGAGGCCGAGGAAGGAGCTCAATCCCGGTGACAAAAGGAGAAAGAAAGAAAATTAAGGGAAAGACTGGACGGAAGGCAAAGGCAAAGCAACACCAAAGGCTCTGCACTCAGAGCGGCTGCAGTGGCTTGCGGAACCGCTCACGGGGGGAGCCCAGACCTCGTGTCAGCCACACCACACGGCACGTCATGGCAACATCATTGACCTGAATTGTAGGGCTTCCATAGTTTATTTTTTTTTAAATTTGTAAATTACTTTATTTTCATAGTTGCATGAGACTTTTAAGCATCAGAAGTTTATAAGGAGTTTTATGTTTCAGTAAAATTGCACTTAAAATAACTGGAGTTAAGCCAGGCACAGTGGTGCACGCCTGTAATCCCAGCAGTTTGGGAGGCTGAGACAGGAGGATCGCAAGTTTAAAGTCAGCCTCAGTAAAAGTGAGGCCCTAAGCAACTCAGTGTGACCTTGTGTCTAATAAAATACAAAATAGGGCTGGGGATGTGGCTCAGTGGTCGAGTGCCTCTGAGTTCAATCCCTGGTACCAAAAAACAAATTTATTTAAATAAAAAAATAAAATGACTGAAGTCAATGCCAAGGGTATGTGAGGGTTTTCCTCTAAGTGTGGCCTAGTGTGGCAGTTGTGTGTCCCAACTCTGTGTCCTCCCACCATGCAGCTGGGGGTTTGGGAGGGCTCCAGCCCATCCCCCTTTCGAGGGTCCCCCAGTTTCTCACTTGGTTCGGTCCCAGCAGGTCAGCACTGGTATTCCCTGGCTGACCAGCTGGTTCAGTGGGGGGCGGTTCTGCCAAGACCCTCCTGGAAGGGTGCTGAGAGCCATCGCCTTCTCCCTCTCGGGTGTGTGTGCTGAACCTCCAGCTGCTCTGCCGTTTGCAAGCCTGTGAGAACCAGAGTTGGGGATCAGGCAAGAGCCCAGAGAACCCTACTGGCCCCTGTGGGCTGCTAAGTCACACTTTCCCCTGGCCTCTGCCTCCTGCACCTGCTGGCTACACAGAGAGGTACAGTCCTGTTAGCTCGTCCTTCTGCGCTAAGAGTAACCCGGGACGTCCTGGCACAGAGCCGCATTCCTCCTGCCCAGGAGTCTGCAGTTTGGTGGCAGTGGGGCTGGCTGGAGCCCACTAGGCCAGGAGCTGGACTTTTCAGAACGCTGGTCACCTGCATGCTGTCACCATCTCTGTGGTAGCTGGGCTCCCTCACTTCCGGGTGCCCCAGGGGAGAAGGAGGAGGCTCGAGGGCAGGTGTGGAGTTCTTGGAAGTGACTCACGCAGTCCTGGCCACAGAGGCAGGCTTAAGCGGGGAGCAGGCTCCACTTCTCAGTGCCGGCAAGGTGCTGGAAGCTGAGGGGCTGGACAGTTCCTGGGGTCATGTTTAGGTGGCGATGATGAGTCTTCTACATGGCTACAAATCGTTCTTACTAGGGAAAAAGAAAAGCGCGGTGGTCCACAGGTGAGGTTACTGAGGTTGATTCGGCCCCTAAGGAAAGCGTGGCTGGGAGATGAGAGAACCAGTCAGAACCGAAGGGGATCACCTGGAGAAGGGTCAGGGCAGGACCCCTTCAGGACTGCTCTGTCACTTATTTTGACTATTCACAGGTTGTTCTTGGGGTTAAATGAGAAAATGTAAGTGGAAGTATTCTGTGAGCCCTGAAGTTCTCTACAAGTGTAAATGACTGTTCTCATTTGGGTCCTGAAATCAAAGCCAAGTTGGTAAAGGGATCATTTAAGTCCAGGTGGAAGCCTTACTGGTTCCTATCTGGGAATGCTGAGCAGAGCGGGTCTGGGCCACCTCTCCAGGGAAGGGAGTCAGGTGCATTCAGAGAAGAGAGTGTTTGATCTTTAAGTTGGGGAATGGGTGCGTGGGAACTTGATATTTTATCCTTTTAGTCATTTTGTGCGTCTGAAATATTTCATCACAGATTTTGAAAGATCAATCCCTTCCCTCACTTTCCGATGGGTTGGTACTGGCACTCGGCAGCAGGAACCCTGGTAGCATCCCTCATCATAAGCTGAGAAGTTTCTAGGGTATTTGCTCCATTAGGCAGGATTTAGCTTCACCCGTTAATCCGCCGTCCACACTGAGGGCCAGGCAGGGCAGGCAGGCCAGCGGAGGGAGTCTTTGCAGGAAAGCACCTCACCCTGCTGAGGTCCCGGACTCCCAGCTCAGCAGGGGTGCAGGGAGGGCGGGCAGGCCGTGGCTCTCTGCAGAGGGTCTCCCAGCCTCCACCTCGCCTCCCACCTCTTGACCTCCTGGCACCCAGGTGATTCTGGAAACTGTGGGACAAGCTTCAGCCAAGGGGCCATGGCAGGACTACTGTGTGCAACTTGTAGACAAAGGCCCTCAATGTCCTTGTCCCCTGCGAGGAGACCAAGAGAAGGAGCAGGCGGGAAGCAGCAGAGGCTTCACGATGTGCTGAGGGGAACCCCCAGCCCGCAGAAGCTCCAGGAGAGAGCAACAGGCCCCGTCTAGAGGGGAGAGCCGCGTGTCTGGACCTTCTAAACGACTCCGGATTCCCACAGCTGATACTTGAGTCCCGACATTATGCCCAACACTACACTGGACTTTTTGATGAACTGTCTAAAACAGGTTTCACCAGCTCTGGGCTATGAATGAGGGACAGGTCTCAGGGGGCACCTGGTTCCCTTGCAGCTGGGGCCAGAGGTTTGACTCCAAGCCCCTGATGCTGTGTTAACTGTGTCTTTTATTTGCTGTGTCTGAGGCTCTGATAACTGGGCCGTGCTGATCCTGGAGGGCGTCTCTCCCAGGCTGGCTAGTTCCTACCAGTGAACACTGGCCACCCAGCCTCGTTACTCCAGGGCAGGGAGGCCACTAGGGCAGCCCCAAGACTGGGCAATGCAGGTCTGTTCACCCTGCTTGGCCCCTTCCTTCCCAGAAGCCTCAGTGAAGAAGCTTCTGGGCCCCCTCCCTCTGCCCCCAGACCACCTGGTGCTTTCTGCGTGCCCACCCTGCCCCAGAAGCCACGAGTAGCGAGCTCTTTCTAGTAGCAGCTGCAGCCTGCGCATTGGACTCACCACATCTGAGTCACAGAAACCTGTATGGAAAGAACCGCCAGGTCCGGCTCTCTCCATCCACACGTGTGCATCATGCCTGTTTCCACCCGCAAGGGCACGGGGGCCTCGACCGTGGACTTCAGTTAACAGCAGAGTGTCCGCTCCTGCCATGGCCTGGTCACACACGAGCCCTTAGCAGGACCTCAGCCGGGCCTGAACTTCTGCAGCCTGTGGTTATATCAGGCTCACTGCCTCTGCCCTGGCTCTCAGATGAACTCCGTGTATGGAAGAGATTTACTACCCTAACTATTCTGTATCTCAATTTAATGAAATTGTTAAGGATGCTTTGATGGTCTTGCGCCAGTGTAATTTTAAATAAAATGTCCTCATTCTCTGGCAGCATCTGTGGCCCTGATGTTTAACTATCAGAAGGTACTTAAGCGGAGCGCTCCCTGCAATGCTGTCTTTACGACATCAGCGTGTTTTACAGCATTTCCCCCCCAGAGTAAACAAGAAAAAGTTTTATGGGTGTCTTTGAGGCAAAGCCTCATCGAGGTGCTAGAAGTTAAACCCTGGCTGCATGTAGGTCGGGCAGCAATGTGTCTTGGGGAAATTCCAACTTTGGAGACTGAATTTGAGTCCTGGCTCTTCTGCTACACAGCTGGGAACCCCCTGGCCTGCTTCTGTCTCTGAGCCTCAGTCCCCGCATGGTAAGAGGTGGATGACCCTGTGTAGTTGCTGGGCTGCTGCAGGGGGAAGGGAGTCTGCACGGCAGGATGTATGGCCCCGACAGGGCAGCCTGGGTGCCCCCCTCCCTGTGCACCAGCCCTCAAGCACTCTCAGGGGCTTTGAGCAGAGGTGTCCACGTATCTTTCCAAAACACAGCAGCCCTGAAGCCTGGTGCATGGGCCGAGCTTGACCATCCTGCGGCTCAGAACCGGCCAAGGCAGTGTGGAGCACCCCGGCTGCTTGGTACGGTTGCCAAACACACTCTTAATTGCCTAACCTTTTAAAATGATTAAAAGTGAGACGATGATGGGGCACAGAAACAGCATGGGTGCACGTTAACAGCAGAGTGTCAGAACTTGGTCATTCCGTTGGCCCTCCCTTGGCAATGCTCCCTCTGAGTGCACACCCCCTGCCAGGGAGATGGCTACACCCACCAGCCTGTCCGGGGTCTGTACCCCAAACTGCAGACCTTCAGAGCATGTCTGGGCCAGGCCTACGCCCTCAGCAGGTGTGCAATTTAGTCTACTCTGTGGAGAAGTCGCTGAAGTCAGGTGACTTACACAAGGTCACGCAGTCAGGAGAGGCAGAGAGGGGCTGGGACCCAAGTCCCCTGCCTCTGAACAATGTTTTATTACCAGAAAACACCTCAAGCCTTATTTTCCTTTGAAAGTTGGACATTTGTAAATATTGCTTAATGTGCAATTGACAGAACAAATAAGGTTTTACTGAAGAATAACAAGGCCATCTCTACAACAAAATCGTGAAATCATGGCAGACAGGTCACTGTGTATCAGACATAACTCAGCGTTTAGCCAAAACTCCGTGGTCCTCACTCTCCTCACCTTTTTATTTTTTTGGCACCAGGAATTGAACCCAGGAGGATTTAACCACTGAGCCACATCTCCAGCTTTTAAAAATGATTTGTTTTGAAACAGGGTCTGGCTAAGTTCCTGAGGTTGGTCTTGAGCTTAGAGTCCTCTGCCTTGGCTTCCCGAGTCGCTGGGATTACAAGCATGCGCCACCACTCCCGGCCCCACAGTCCTCTGAAGAGTTGTTTGGGAAAAAAGAGAACACAGATGGGACAATGAGAGCCCGGCCTCTGCTCGCTGTCCTCCCTGGCCGGCCTGCTGACCACTCTAGCCTGTCTCAGGCAGCAGCTTCCTCCGTAACAGCTGGGCCTCCAACGCCTTTTCCTACTGCATCCCTGGCCCCTCAGGCCGCTGTTAGCTGGAACTCCTCTCTGTGTGTCCAATCCCACTTTCTGCTCTCCACACCTAAGTTTTAAATTCATCCTGGAAATGGGAGCCCAACAGAGATCCACAGGGAACATGCCTAGAGAAGGTGGTGCAGGCCCGAGCAGTGGTGTATACTCACAGCCCAGCACTGAGAGGCTGAGGCAGGATTGCAAGTTCAAGATCAGCCTCGGCAACTTAGTGAGGCCCTGCCTCAAAGTAAAAAAAGGAGGAGTGGGAGGTTCCATCCCTAGAGAGAAGGCAAGGGAGAGAGAGAATGAGAGAGAGAGAGAGAGAGAAGGTAACACAGGCCGGCCTGGGCTAATGTCAGGAGGCTGATGTTGGGCTGTGGAGTTCCCAGGGGTCAGGCCCCACCAGGGGCATCTCAGGCCATCTCAAGGGGTGGCAGTGGCTCACAGCACAAGCAGATGCTTCCCACCCTGGGCAGCACAGGAAGATGGTCATCTTGGCCGTACAATCTTGACCTCAGTGGGTGACTGCAGCTCCTGGGGGAGTGGCCCCCACACAAGTGCCATCCGCCTGGGCAGGGCCCTGGCTTCCAGCAGCTGAGAGCCTCATGCAGATGTGGGCTGTGGCCTGCTGAGCAGATGAGCCACACTTACAACACCTGAGAGGAGCTCCCGGCAGAGGGGGCGGTTTGGGGACCCCCACTGCAGCGTGGCCTTGACCTCTCATGGTCAGACATGCAGGTGGGGAAGGCAGTGCCTGGAGGAGTGCAGGCCCAGGGCCCAGGGCCCTACAGCAGCCCCCACCCCACTCCCATGCCGGAGTCCGGTGACATGGACCTGCAGTGAGGGGAACATCCCCATCTGTCCTTGGGTGGATGGGCTTCCACAGACAAAGGCCAAGCCGAGGCTGACCCAGCATAGACTTTAAGCTGTCCAAGCCACTGCGAAGCTGATGTCACGGGCAGTTCTCCCCAGTGGCCCAGGTGCCAGAGACTGAGCAGGAAAGGCCGACGAGCTGCGGACTTGGGGCAGCACCTCCAGGAAGGGCTTGACTGCTACTCCCTGGGAGAGAGCAGACCATGCCTGGGCACCACTTCCCCCCAGCCCCCACCCCCGGGTGGAGGGCGTGTGCACCCCACCCCTGGCCGGGAGGAGCTAGAGCAGCAAGGCTCTGGCCGGCCTGTGCAGGTGGCTTGCATTTTGGCAACCGAAGTCTCTCTCCTCTGACACCATTGAGTCCCTACAGAGGTTGCTGGTGGCTGAGTCCCTACAGAGGTTGTTGTGGCTGTCCCAATTCTCACTCATCTCAGGGTGTTTCTGGCCCCCTCCTGACTTCCAGGACCCACAGCTGCTGAGGGGGTGACGTTGTCCACACAGGTGTGAGTTTCCCAGATTTCTAGTTTCCTCCCACTGTGGGTATATGTCTCCCCCATGCCCAGTCTTGCCTTGTGACCCAGCATGGGGTCTGTCCTGGGGAATTTCCACGTGCACGTAAGAAGAAGGTGCCCTGCTGATGTTGGGTGCAGGTTCTGTCGGTGTTGGCCTCACACCTGTTGGCCTCCTGCCTCAGCCTCCTGAGTTGCTGAGATCACAGGTGTGCACCACCAACGCCCCACGTCTCTCCATTCTCCAAGTGGGCATTTATGTCTCCAACGACTGCTGCTGGACTGTCCATTGCTCTCCTTTTCTGTTTGCCTTTCACCTTCTAATTCTCTGGGGCTTTAATCTTGTTCACATGACCTCATGTTTTTTGTGTGTGGGTTTTAACTTTCCCTGGTAATGGACGTAGATGCTATTCAAATTCAGAGCATCTTACTGTTGGCCTTTTACTAAAGAAACACCTTTTTCTAAAATAATTTTATTATCATTACAATTGTCATACACAAATTATACTAAACTAGGTCTGCATTTTAGGAAGTGACATCAGAGGGACTGTCCTGGGAAGGCCAGCCCCTTAGAGGATGTGTCTGTGACTGCCTGCTGCTTGGAGGCTCCTGTGCCCTCTGGCAACTCCATCCCCACTGTTGCAACGACAGTTTTCTGATTATTTCCTTATAGTTGTATTCAGTTATGTCTTTTTGGATCTTATCACTGAAGAATTGTAGTGTGATGGCTAATCTCATTGTGTCCCTTCTGACAAGCTCTAGTGGACATGGTAGCCAGACAGGACCTGGGATGGCCAGGGACTCCCTGTAGGGAGTGAGTTCACAGCCGTGGGTGCACATCATCAGTGGCCTTAACTTGGTGAATGTTCCCTGGGGACCCATTTCCAAACCCACACTGCTCACTAGTGGGTCCAGGATGGTGCCCAAAGGAGAAGCAGGTATGCAGTCTGTGGGTAGTAACCCTAACTGCCACAGGTGAAGCCTGCACACCCTCCAGCTCTGCCATGCCACTTATTGAGTGGGAACTGTATAATTTTTAAAAAACTGCAATGATCTATATTTAAAGGTGCATGAGCTGGCAGTTAGGCTGATGCATGTTTATCTCTTCACTTTTGTGGTGGCAACACTTATGACCCACTCAATCTGCAATTCTGAAAGAAACAACACGCTGTGTGAACAGGAGACGTCTTGCTGTGTGTCATGCGTGCATCACGGAAGCTCTGTTCCCAGGGACCAGCAGTGCTCCGTCCTGCCCTGTCCCCACCCCGTCCCCGCCCCTGGAAACCCGTCCTGTGCTGCTGTGAGCACAACAGCTCAGATTCACGCGCAGGTAAGACCCAGCGGCCTGTGCCTTCCTGACACTCCACCAGCCGGGGGTCTTCCTGCTCCTCCAGTGCTGAGTGAAAGGACTCCCCCTTCCTGAGGCTGCCTGCATCCTCCTGTGCATGCACATGGCAGCTTCCTCTCCCGTCCACCTGCTGACGGGCAGTTCCTTTCCATGTCGTGCCTGATGCTGCACAGAACACGGGAGGGCCGACACCTCTGAGGTGCTGATTGTTCCTTTGGGCATATGACCTGGGGTGGGTTGCTGGATCACATGGGAGCTGTTTTTGATTTTTTGAGGGGCCCTCATCTGTTTTCTCCAGTGGCAGTGCAAGGCCCCTTCCTCCACACCCCACCAGTGTTCGCCTCTTGTCCTTCTGATGACAGCCCTCCTTGCAGGTGTGAGGTCACCTCATGTGGCTTTGATTGCCTTTCCCTGTTGATCTGGGATGGTGAGCACCTTGCCACATGCTGGACAGGCCGTGCCACTTTAGAGGTCTCATCCTGCAGAAATAACTCACACCTACCTGCAAGAGTGTTCTTGCAGCAGAAATCATAACAGGAGAAAAGCCCCTTGATATACATGTCAAACAACAGGGGGATGTTGGGAGAAATCAAGGCACTAGCATGTATCACATGCTCTGATAGGGCTCTGAGCTGCCACTGACCAATGCAGCCCATTTCTCCTAAAAGAAAACTTATGGTTATACATTGGTACATAAGACGAAAGTGTTTGGGGAAAGGGAGGGAATGTGTTCTCATTTAAAAGTAGGAAACTCTAAGCAAAATAATAGCCCCATAAATAATTCCACATCCAAATTAAGGGTTTTTTGTTAAGCAAACCAGAGTTTGCTTAACCTCTGAGCCACATCTGCAGCCCTTTTTATTTTGAGACAGGGTCTCACTAAATTGCTTAGGGCCTTGCTAACTTGCTGAGGCTGGCTTTGAATTTGTGATCCTTCTGCCTCAGCCTTCTGAGTCACTGGGATTACTGGTGTGCATCACATGTCTGGCTTTAATTAAGGGTTTTGACAGGGAGATTATCCTAGATTGCCAGGTTGGCCCAGAGGGACAGGGTGCTACAGGAGGGAGGGAGGCGGCCAGGGCTGAGGAGACAGAGCTGTGGTGGGAGAGACAGTGAGCCACAGGTTGCGGGCCCTGTGGGAGCCGGAAACCACAGAGGACAGGCTCTCCCCTACAGCCTCCTGAGGGAGGTGGCCCTGAGACACCCTGGCTTGAGCTCAGGGAGACTCCTGACCTCCAGACTGTGAGATAACAAAGGTGTGTTGTTCAAGCACACAAGGCCTGGTGAGTTGTCATAGCAGAGGACAGGTAGGTGACAGAGGTAGAGATAACAAGTGCCTGATAGAAACATCCATCATCTCAAGTAGGATAAGGAGGAGGCAAGGCAGACAGGACACATCACTCCTTGCTTATGTTGGTGTTTTTATAATTAACATTTATTACTCCCCTAAATAATAATCCCAGTTATTCTGGAGGCTCAGGCAGGAGGATTGTAGGTTCAAGACCAGCCTGGACCACCCAGTAAGACCCTGTCTCAAAATAAAAAGGGCTCGGAATGCAGCACAGTGACATGGTGCCCCTGGGTTCAGTACCACTACAGAAAAAAATAAAACATAAAACATGGCTGGCATGGTGGCACACACCTGTAATCCCAGCAGCTCCAGAGGCTGAGGCAGAAGGATGGTGCATTCAAAGCCAGCCTCAGCAACTTAGTGAGGCTTTAAGCAACCTAGTGAGACCCTGTCTCAAAATGAAAAATAAAAAGGTTGTGGCTGTGGCTAAGGGCCTGGGTCCAATCCCTGGTGTGTGTGTGTGTGTGTGTGTATAAATCAAAACATAAGTATATCCTTAAAATAAAAATATAACCAATTTTTACCAACAGTCTGAATGGCGGGAGAACTAAGGATGGAAGGGAATGGACAAGAGCCTCCTGGCACACGCAGCTCTTTCCTTTTCTCTCCTGCAATTTGGTGAAGAATATCTATAACAGTCTCTGGTTTTCAGAGAGGATCCTCAGATAAATTGGGAAGGTCTCACAAACTTCCATAGGCAATAGCTTAAAATACACTGCTCATTTTATATTAGATTCACTTGGAGCACAGCAAGAGAAGAAAGGAAGCAGAAATAAGAGGAGTAAACACTTCCCACTGGAGCGACAAGACGTGTAAGCATCGGGAAACCTGAGCTGCAAGAAGTATAGAAAGTGTGTGCGCGCGCGCGTGCAATCTCCTCCATACATGCACAGGTAGATATATTTGAATTAGTTTTCCAGAGGATAGAACCAACAGCGCGGGTGCAAACGGTTCATCACCAGGAATCGGTTCGTACCATTCTGGGGACTGTGAGGTCTCACTGCCTGCCATCTGCCATCGAGAGAACCAGAGTGAAGCTAGAGGCTGCTGTTGAAGCCCTGAAATCTGGAACAAGAACCAGGAGCCCCAGTGTGCAAGGACAGGGTGTCCCAGCCGTAGAGCAGAGAGCTGCCTTCCCTGCACATCTCTTTGGTTCAGGCCCACGATGGGTCAGATGGAACCACTCACATAGTGAGGGTGGGTCTTCTTCGTTCAGTCAGATTCAGTCTCTTCCAGAAGCACTGTCACAGACACACCCAGAATCATACTTTACCGGCCATCTGGTCATCCCACAGCCCCTCAAATTGACAAAGAGTTTAATATCCTGACACTCACACGTGCGCACACACATACATTTGCCGTTCATTTGACTTTTATTATTATTAGGTTGTATTTAAAATTTCTTAGTTTGAGATACAGATTCCCAGGAAGCCACAAAACACTACAGAGATGCCTTTTGTGCCATTCTTCCAGTTTCCTCCCATGGTATACCTCGAGTAAACAGGGCCCAACTCCAAACCAGGGCATTAACATTGGCATGGTGTGCACTTATAGTTCTGGGTCTTTTTTTGGTAGGGGCAGGTAACTGGGGATTGAACTCAGGAGTACTTGACCACTGAGCCACATCCCCAGGCCTATTTTGTATTTTACTTAGAGACAGGGTCTCACTGAATTGCTCAGCGCCTCACTTTTGCTGAGGCTGGCTTTGAACTTGTGACCCTCCTGTCTCAGCCTCCCTAGCTGCTGGGATTATCGGAGTGTGCCACTACTTCTGGCTTGGTCCTTTTTCAAAGCAGTTTTATTGAGGTATAATTGATATACAAGGAACTGTAAAGGTACACATCTAGTGGTCCCCCCCTCCCATCTGAGGGGGACATGTCCCAAGACAGACACTCAAAGGACAACTGAGAGCTGTGGTAGAGCACCTGCCCAGCACAAGCGAGGCACCACATAAAAATAAATCAAGATACTGTGTCCATCTACAACTAAAAACAAATTAAAAAAAAAAAAAGGACACCGACACAGTGGGTAGTGCTGGCCCCACGTGCACAGCTTCCCGCTGAAGGGGCACCCCCCTCGCCCTGGCCCTCTGGGCCACCAGCGTCGCCGTCCCTCCGGGGCTACTGTAAGGCGAGGAGGACCTGAAGACAGCGTGAGAGGTGGCCCCGGGGGACTAGGGAGGACAGCACACACCGCGGGGGACACGACAGGGCAGGACTCCCGGCCCCGCAGGGCACGGCGAGCTCCCGCCGGCTACTCGGACGGGGCAGGGTTTAATCATCGACTTCTGGAATTTTTCATTCTACATCTTTGGCTGTGGTCGCTAGGGTAACCGAAGTCACCGCCGCAGAAGGTGACTCTGGTGCTGGCTGCAAAGGGCCGCCGCTGCTCGGGGCCGTCGGTGCTCGGCCGCCCACTCGCCCCCGCGTCTGCCCGCAGTGTGCCTGGCCACCACCCTCGGGGACCTGACGGCGGGGCGGCGGCTTTGGAACTGACCCACGCGTCAGCCTCAGTAGCACCCGCACGCCGCAGCACCGCCATGGCGGTGGCGCAACGCCGCTGGGCCCCAGGTTCTTCCGCCATCGCCGCTCCCCACCGTCCCGGGCCGCCCGCGCGCGCTCAGGACCGACGCGCCTCGCGGGGCCGCGCACGCAAGCGGGGGCCGCCGGGAGGAGCGCCGCGCCGTCGATGGCGGAGGCACGCTCGCGGAGGCCGCCTGGAGGAGCGCCGCGCCGTCGATGGCGGGGCCGCGCGCGTTGGCGGGGCCGCGCACGGCAGCGCGGCGGCCGCCATCTTCCTTCCCGGCGGCAGCGGCGGTGCAGGCGCGGGGTCAGCGGCGCGGCGGCGCCCCTCGCTCGGCCCGGCGGCGGGCGTGGACCAGGCAGGAGCCCGGGGGCCGCCCGCCCCTTCGCCGCCCGCGCGCCCGCCGGCTGGGTGCGGAGAGCAGACACCGCCCGGAGCGCCGGACCCGCCCGAGGCCGCCCGCGCCCCCCGGGCCGCGCAGATGGGATAGGCGGCGAAGATGTTCAGCTTCGAAGGGGACTTCAAAACGAGGCCCAAGGTGTCGCTCGGCGGCGCGAGCAGGAAGGTGAGGGCAGCGCCGGGCTGGGCCTGCCCGGGCGCGAGGGGGGCGCCGCTGCGGTGCCCGTGTCCCCCGCCCCGCCGCATCTCCCTGAGCCCTCGTCGTCCACCCTGAGCCCCCGTCGTCCACCCTGAGCCCCCGTCGTCCCCCTGAGCCCCCGTCGTCCCCCTGAGCCCCCGTGGTCCACCCTGAGCCCCCGTCGTCCCCCTGAGCCCCCATGGTCCACCCTGAGCCCCCGTCGTCCCCCTGAGCCCCCATGGTCCACCCTGAGTCTCCGTGATCCACCTGAGCCCCCGTGGTCCACCCTGAGTCTCGGGGGTCCACCCTGAGCCCCGGGGTCCCCTGAGACCCCGTGGTCCACCCTGAGACCCCGTGGTCCCCTCTGACTCCACTGTTCCTCCGCACCGCCGCGTCCACCCTGAGCCCCTGTCGTTCACCTGAGCCCCGGTGGTCCACCCTGACCCCCCCCCCCCGTCGTCTCCCCGCCCCGCCACGTCCACCCTGAGTCCTGATGGTCCACCTGAGCCCCAGCGTCCACCCTGACTCCCTGTGGACCCTCTGTGTCCCGTCCCCCCCACCCCCCCCACCCCCGCATTCACCCTGGCCCGCCTCCCAGCCCCCGGCACTCCCCACCACCCTGCGGCGCAGATGACCACTCTGACCCGCCGCGTCCTCCTGCCGGCGGTGTCCACCCAGCCCGTAATGTCCGCGTGCATGATGGCCAGCGAGTCCTGGGAGTCCCGAGCCGCTGGCGTCGGGTGGCCCTGCCCCGCTGCTCCGCCCCTGCTTCGGACCCAGTCGTGTGGGCCCTGTGCTTGCGGTGCTGGTAAAGTTGGCCAAGTTTAATGGGCCGCAGTGTACATAGTGGTCTTTCCCCCCTCGGGGATAGCTTGTCGCCCTTCCAGCGGGGTTGGCTTTTAACCCCGGACCGGTTTTCAAGTCCTAGTAAGAACTGCCCCAAAAGTTGTAAGCCAGGGTGGTTTCTGAGGGCAGTGGAAGTGGACCTGGGCCCAGGTGGGCGAGAAGTGTGCTGGCACCTTTAACATTTGAGGTGTCTGGTGGTGATTGGTGGAAGTAGCTGCAGAGCTAGGTGCTGGAAATAGGTACTTCTCAGGCATAATTGAGTTGGAAGGGGCTTGTGAACTACTGACAGTTTCATACCAGAACAGGGTTCTACAGGCGGGACTTGAGAGAACTCCAGGACAGAGTTGGCGGTGGAAAGATTGCATACTTCTTTTTGGAGCTAGTAGCACCTCCCATGTTGCCGCTGTATGCATGGACCTTGTGGCTTCTGTGGTCATGAGTGCCTGGCTTGTCCTGACACAGGCTTGGAGTTTTTTCACCAAGTAACACATCTTTACTTATCTGTTGATCAGAATCTCAAGGCAAGGTGAGATTTTGCTCCCCGCCCTCCTACCAGGAATTGAACTTGGGGGCACTGAGCCACATTCTCAGCCCTATTTTGTATTTTATTTAGAGACAGGGTCTCACTGAGTTGCTTAGCACCTCGCTTTTGCTGAGGCTGACTTTGAACTTGGTTGGGATCCTCCTGCCTCAGCCTCCGCAGTCAGGCATGCACCACCGCACCTGCACATTTTGCTTTTTAACTGTGCAAAACAGTTCCCTCCTTTTAAAAACTTGACCCTGTCAGATCCACATACCTTAATCATCTTACAGTGGTCCTCCTGCCTGTGAAATTGGAACAGGTGAGGGGCAGGTAGCAGAGTCTTCCTGGCCATGGGTCTAGCTTTGGCCCATTCCCACTGAGAGAGTCCCAGAGTTGTCCTCTCTTCAGGCATGGGTCCCCAAGGTCATTCTCCAGAGAGGGCAAATGGGGAGTGGGTGCCCTGGGCCAGTACAGGAATCTGGGTGGGAACTAGGGCTAAATTTAGCTTAAAAGTTTTTTACACCCATATGTAGATGGCTCAGTGCTCACATCAGATGAAGAACATTCTTAGGAGTCTCTTTCAGTGTTCTTCCTCCTGGGGTGACTCCTCCTCTGACCTTATTTTCCATAAATGAGCTTTCCTGTTGTTCCTAGGTAAGGTTGCATACATCCTGTCCTTTCTTTGTGCTTCTTTGACTCAGCGTCATCTCTGAGATACATCCCGATGTGCCACCCTGGTCCACTGTGTGATCATGCCACAGTCCATTCTGTTTTTCAAGGGCATTTGTTGTTGTGTGTCTTGGTGAACATCACTTATCTTGTAGGTCATGTGTCATCTGTGAGCCACCCTCAGCAGGGTGCCTGCCAGTGCTGCGGCCAGCAGCATCAGAGAGGGTCAGAGGCTCCATGTCTTTGCCAACACTTGGTTTTGTGAGTCCTTTTCATTTTGGCAAGTCTGGGAGGGCTGTGGATTCCTTGTGGCCTTACTTTTGTTCCCTGGTGGCCAGTGGATTGAGCACTGTAATGCCAGATTCGTGGGACCCCAATAGACCTCCAGGAGCCAAATCCAATGCAATCACACAAGAGTCTTTTTTTTTTTCCACACAAGAGTCTTTATTGCAAGCTCGAGCCTGACTCACAACCATTTCCAAAGCAGCGGTCCCAGAGAGTGAGTCCCAACCCTTAGTTCAGTGAGGATTTATAGGTTTGGGGGGATACTCTATGCGTCACAACATCACACAGCAATCATTTCACACTACGGGGAAAATCAAACAACTCTTAACATTGATTAGCACACTCACTGGCGGGAACAAGTCGGGTAAGGGTGATTGGTTAGTTCAAGTGGTGCATACATTTGAACTGATTGGTTTAGGCCACGAGGAGTTGCAAGAGTGTGTGAGGAGTTGCAAGAGTGTGTGCGCTAAACTGCTGGGAGGCCTAATCATGTTATCAGTTACCGAAACTACTTGGAGGGTCACCTGGCATTTCAGATATTTTCCCTATCTCTCGCTGATTGGTGATTGCTAGGGGGTTGCTATGGGTCCTCACCTGGCCTGACTGAGTCAGGAACACCTGACCAGCAGATCTCTCCTGTTAAACAACTCAGCAGGGTGGGTATGTGCCTGGAAGCGCTCTGTGGGTTTCTCCAAGGACAAGGGTCACACCCCCTCCCTCTGGACAGGCCTTGAGGTAGAAGCTGGTTTCTCAAAAATGGGAGTCACATCCGTTTCACAAAACCTATAAATCCTCACTGAACTAAGGGTTGGGAGTCACTCCCTGGGACCTACATGTGCGTGTTCTTCACTCTCTTTGGGTCTACAAGAGTCCTTTCCCTTATTGAATAAACAAAAATCATAGTGAGCTTTTCTTCATGTCTTAAGTGATTATTTGGAGTCTTCCCTTTCTTCAGCTTAGTGGGAAACCAGATATCACCTTTTGAATAAATATATCTTCTAAATTAAATGAGTATTTGTAGTGTTTATTAATCTATAAAGGCTCTGTAGAGGAAGTCTTGACAAGCTTATAATCTTGCTGGGAAGGTAAAATTTAAAACTTGACAAGTGAGGCTGGGGTTGTGGCGCGTGTGAGGCCTTGGGTTCCGTCCTCAGCACCACATAAAGACAAACAAATAAAATAAAGGTATGTGTCCATCTACAACTAAAAAATATTTTAAAAAAATAAAACGTGACAAGTTAAATAGCAGTAGACTGGTTACTGAGCTGTGGATCTCCCGTGGGCTGACCCGGGAGTGCGAGCTGCTTGGCCCTGTCCTGCAGTGCAGAACAGGCCCTCGGAGCACTAGGTGTAGACGGCTTTTACTTCTTAATACTTCTGAAATCAGGTACATGTTGATGACATGACATATTTTAATTGGCACATTTTTTTTCTTAGTACATAGAATACCATTTTGGGGTCATTTGATTTCAACTCCACTGAACCCACTTAGTAAATCAAAATTTAAGGGAAAAAAGTCAATAAGGGGGATGATGGTAGCTCACAGAAAGTAAAGGTCAGAAACTTAACCAGAATCTGGGTTGTCAGTACCATGGTAGTTAGCATCTTTCTTGAGCTTATTCTTGCCTCTGCAGGCAGCGCTGTTTCTCCCTCACGTGATCTTGGCTGTGTGGTTACCTGATCACACGCATTGATCTCAGTTCCAGAGTCTGGAGAGGAAGCTTGCTCGGCTTGGGTTTGGTTCCATTTGGGAGCTGAGTCGGAGCAGGGCTGGAGTCTCCTGGCACAGAGCGCCTAGGTGTGTGTCAGGGCTAGGAGGGGACGCCCGAGGAGTGGTGGGTTCTTGTGGGGTGCAGCAGTGCATTGTACATGGGGGAGGGAGGCACTTGGGCAGAAATCTGGGTGGCTGTCAGCAGACCTTGGCTTAGAATGTTGAGTCCTAGGAGAACATGCATTTTAGGACAGGAGGGAAGAGTGGCCAGCAGTGCTGACTGCTGCAGGGGTGGCCGAGGCATGTACTAACCACCCCTGGGATTTGGAACTATGGAGACCTTGGTTATGAGTAGCAGGAGTTAGAGGTCAGAGTGTAGGAAGGACCCTGCAGACCATCTGGAAGTCAAGGGAGTAGACCTATTAGAAAGGGCCCAGAAGATGGAAGCCAGGGAGAGGGGGTTCAGGGTCTAAGGAGCATTTTGGGGAATGAAGAAGGATTACTCAAATAGAGAGGAGAAAGGAAGGAAAGGGGTTGTGGCTTTCAGAGACCTGGAGGAGGCAAGAGCCCCGGCAGAGTCAGGTGTAAGCAGAAGGAAAGAAGTCAGTGGGTGGGTGTGGTCAAAAAGGGTTCAGTTTTGTTGAGTTGCCGCAGGTAGTTGATTAATAGTGGCAGTAGATTGAGATCACTTCAGTGTTCAGGCCCATGACGTGCTCTCTTTCTTGTTTTTCTTCTTTTGTCTTTTTTGGTTTGTTTGTTCTGAGAATTGAACCCAGGGGCATTTTACCACTGAGCTATATCCCCAGCCTTTTTTAATTTTTTATTATTAAATGGAGTCACACTAAGTTGCTGAGATTGGCCTTGAACTTGCTACCCTCTTGCCTCATCCTCCCACGTCCTGGGATTATAGGTATGGCCACCCTGTCCAACTGTCCACGGCTTAAAAACAAAACAAAACCTAGTAGATTGTTTTCCAGAGCAGTTTAGGTTTGCAGACAGCGGAGCAGATGGCAGACTTCCCATGTGCCCCTTGTCTTGCGCCTAACCCTTCCTCAGTTATTATGTTGCCTTAGTGTGGATCTTATGACAGCTGATTAACCTATGTCAGTGCATTATTGTTAACTGAAGTCCATAGTATAAATAAGATTCACTGCATGTGTTGGGCGTTCTTTGGGACTGACAGATGTGCAGTAACATCTGTCAATCCTTATAGCACACACAGAATAAAGTCCTCGCCCTCAAGATCTTCTTTCTCTGTTCTGCCTGTTTATCCTTCTCTCCCCTCAATCTCTGGCAACCACAGATTTTTTTTTTCCATGTCTCTGTGGCTTTGTACGCAGAGTTTGTGCATGCTAGGCAATTTCTCTACCAGCCCCTGCCCTTTTTTAATTCATTTCAAGATAGGGCCTTGCTAAGTTGCCTAGGCTGACCTTGAACTTGCAACCTCCTGCCTCAGCCTCCTGAATAGCTAAGGTCGTAGGCTGCATGGCCAGGCAGGCTTGACAGTCTTTACTTTGTTATTGGTGTTGTGCATTCGGTGGGTTTGGCCTTTGCAGTTCAAATTCTCTCACTTTTCGGTATGCTTATCTGCTTGTGTCTTTTTGAATCCCCAACCCCAAATGGTATTTCATTGTGTGGATGCATTACAGTTTATTCACTCACCTGTGTAAGGGACATATTGTATTGAAGAACACCATGATTGCTTCCAAGTATTGGCAGTTACGAATAAAACCTCTGTAAACATTTGTGTGTAGATCTTTGTATGGACATCAGTTCCAAGTCATTTGGGTAAATACCAAGAAGTACCACTTTGGGATTCTGTGTTAAAACTAGATGTTTCACTTTGTGGAAAGCTATCAAACTGCCTTCAGCAGTGACTACAGCCTTTTGCACACCCACCAGCAGTGACTGCGCATTCCTGTTGCTCCACGTCCTTGTCAGCCTGTGGTGTTGTCAGTATTCTGGTTTTAGCCATTGGTATTGAGGGTCTTTTCATATGCCCACTTGCCAATCTATGTATCTTTTTTGATGAGGTATCTGTAGATCTTTTGCCAAGTTTAAGTTGGGTTGTTTGCTTTTTTATTGTCGTGGTTTTCATTTTTGGGTTTGTTTGTTGTTGTTTGTATGTGGGATTGAACCTGGGCACCTAACCAGGTTAACTGAACTATACCCCAGTCCTTTTTATTTTGAGAACAGGGTCTTGCTGAGTTGCTGAGGCTGGCCTCTGACTTGCTTGACCTCCCAAGTTGATGTGATTACAGGTGTGCACCACTGCACCCATCTCTTATTACTGTGTTTTGAAATTTTCATATACATTTTGTATGTATTTTATATACAAGTCCTTTTTCAGCTCTGTCCTTTGCAGATATTCTTTCCCAGCCTGTGGCTTGTTTGTTCATTCTCTTAAGAGGGTCTTTCACAGAAGATTTTTGTTGTTGTTGTCTGTTTTTTACTTTTATTTATTTAGTACTGGAGATTGAACCCAGGAGCATTCTACCTCTGAGCTACACATCTCCAGCCTTTTTCTTTTTTATTTTTGAGACTTGGTCTTGCTAAGTGGCCCAGTCTGGCCTTGAACCTGAGATCCTCTAGCTTCAGTCTCCAGAGTAGTTGGGATTACAGATGTGAGCTACTGCTCCTGGCTAGAAGTTTTTAATTTTAATGAAATCTTTTTTTCATGGATCATGCTTCTAGTGTTGTTTAAAAAGTTTTTGCCAAACCCAACATCACTTAGATTTTCTCCTGTTATTTTCAAGTAGTTTTATATTTTACAATCATTTTTTAAATTAGATTTTTTATTGGCATGTGTGTATTGAAAAGGGTGCTCCTTTTCAACACGGGGCTCCAGCATGGACTGGTCACATCAGGGCCATGAGCCTTTCTGTCCCCGGTCCCCGTCACCTCTTGCTGCGGAGCCTTCAGGCTCCTCTCCTCTCTTCCTCATGAAGTGCACAGTAGGTTCTGGTGAACTGAAGTCACCCCTCCTGTGCTGGGAGCCCCAGAACTCACTCCTGGTACCTGTGATCTGCCGCCCTGCGTTCCCTCTCCTCCCTTCCCAGCCTCTCGTCCTCACTGCTGGACACCCAGGCTGGCTTCTTCCAGCATCCACCTGGGAGAGGACAGGCTCCCACACCTGTCTGTCTGGCTTACTTCCCTCAACTCGCTGTCCTCCAGCCCTACTTAGAGCTGAATGATCCGCCCGAGTGTACCTGTGCTCCATTTCCTTTGTCCCTCCTCTGCCGGTGGACACCCAGGTCCAGTCTAGCCCTTGGCTGCAGTGGAGGGTGCTGCATTAAGTGTGAGCATGCAGGCGTCTCTTAGATATGCTGATTTCATTTTTTTTTAATATTTATTTTTCAGTTTTCGGTGGACACAACATCTTTATTTTATTTTTTTATGTGGTGCTGAGGATCGAACCCAGCGCGTTACCGCTTGAGTCACATCCCCAGTCCCTGCTGATTTCATTTCTTTGGGATATACACTCAGGGGAGTACCTGGTAGCTGGATCAGAAGATGAATCTGTTTTTAATTTTTTGAGGACCATCTGTACTGTTCTCCATAATTGTTAGAGTCTGTAAACAAGTCAAAAATAACACCTGGCATTTTGCCAGGGGAATGTTAGAGTTCATAAACAAGTCTGGATGGTGCCTGGCAAAATGCCAGAGGGAGTGGTTTGAGAAGTAACAAAAGCGAGCCATTAAGTGTGGAGATTCCATATTGGTTGACTGATGTATCTAGTTTATGCTAATTAGATAAGCTGTGTGGAATGTATAAATACTGCTCCTGTCCTGCAATAAACGGCTCCTACTCCTGCTGTATCAACGTTCACAAGTTGTTCGTCACCCCCCGGTTATTTTGCTGCAGCCGGACTGCGGCAGATGGTGGCCTGTTACGGGGAGCCCCGGGACACTCGGGGGTAAGTGACGAAAAAAAGCTGCCCGTCCATAGATAGGACGGGAGCAAATCTGCTCGTCCCTAGGCAGATAGGGCGAGAGGAAAAATGGCCATTTCGAGAAAATGGAGAAGATTGATACAGTATGTTTGTGTCTTGTTTTGTCTCAGTGTATTGTATTGTCTTTGTGATGAAAATATGGAAGGGGTGTTAAGTAAATTACTAAGGGAAGAAGGCACCCCAGTGGAACCAAGAATAGTTAGGGCATGTGTCGATAAGAGCCCAGGAACTCTAGTCAGAAAGAAAAAGAAAGTTCAGAAGAAGAAAGATTATCAGAGGAGGAAGGATTATCAGGAAAAAAGTTGCAGCAAAAGGCTATTACTAAATACTTTTCGTTACCGGAGGGTGCATGAAGCGGAGAGGCGGCTGCCGAGTGTGCAAGCCTCTCACAGCGCAGCAAGGATTTTCCAAGAGGTGGCGGCGACTGGCCCTTCCCCGCCTCCTGGCCGGGGAGCTGGCTCTTCCACTGCCGCGAGCCCAAATCTAGACCTGACCCCGAGGCACAGTCTCCCAGGCTCTTGTTCCCTGTGCCCAGTAGCAGTTTGAGTCTGGGACACTGCCCAGGGCCATCTGGGGCTGCCCAGGACACTACAGCCGGCAAAAGACGCTACTGGTGTCCCTGATGTTTGGTCATTTTCAATGCCAATAACTAAGCTACAATGGTTCTCCCACACCTGGAAGCTGATGAGTAATGAGCACTATTAATGCTTATTTCAAATGCAAAAAAACCTTGAGATAATGTACTAAATTGTTCAGAAGGTTGTTTTCTTAGTAGAATGCTACAGGATTTTCTTTAGCCATCCGGAGTTCCTGCCTTCGTCCCAGTGCCGGTAAAGACCAAGGTGGAAGAATTTCCAGTGTTGCTGAAAACTGGAGGAGACTTCGGAGCTATTGCTGTTTCTGCTGCTACAACTTAAGCTAGCTGCCTGCAGAACTTACCTGGACTGTGATTTAAGCTAGATGCCTGCAGAACTTACCTGGACTGTGATTTAAGCTAGCTGCCTGCAGAACTTACCTGGACTGTGAGTTAATCTATTGAGACATTGCTTTACCTGGACTGAGACAACAAACTGTAATGTACAACAAATTGTTACTCGGTATCTTTGCTAACAGTGTCATTGCTGGTATAATTTTTCCAAGGGCTTCTTGCATGGAGCCATCAAGTGGCTTGGTATTGTGGCATTTTGTATCCTCCCTTTCTGTTTGTAGCAGGTTATTTATGGTGTTTCTGTAAAAACCACTATGGTCGTTATTTAAATTAAACAAAAGGGGGAAATGTTAGAGTCTGTAAACAAGTCAAAAATAACACCTGGCATTTTGCCAGGGGAATGTTAGAGTTCATAAACAAGTCTGGATGGTGCCTGGCAAAATGCCAGAGGGAGTGGTTTGAGAAGTAACAAAAGCGAGCCATTAAGTGTGGAGATTCCATATTGGTTGACTGATGTATCTAGTTTATGCTAATTAGATAAGCTGTGTGGAATGTATAAATACTGCTCCTGTCCTGCAATAAACGGCTCCTACTCCTGCTGTATCAACGTTCACAAGTTGTTCGTCACCCCCCGGTTATTTTGCTGCAGCCGGACTGCGGCACATAATGCCTGTAACTGATTTACAATCTCACCAATATTTGTTGTTTTTTTCTCTTTCATAATAACTAATCTGACTGGGGTGAAATCATATTTCTTTGTGGGTTTGATTTGCATTTCCCTGATGGCTAATGATATTGAGCATTTTTTTAAAAAATATTTATTTTTAAGTTTTTTTAGGTAGACACAATATCTTTATTTTACATTTATGTGGTGCTGAGGATGGAACCCAGTGCCTTGTGCATACTAGGTGATCGCTCTACCACTGAGCCACCACCCCAGCCCTTGAGCATTTTTTTTCATGTATTTGTTGGCTTTTTGTATCTGTTTTCTTGAGAAGGGTCTATTCAGATTATTGCCTATTTTATTTTATTTTTTTCCTGAGAGGCTTACGTGTTCTGGATACTAACCCATGAGGTGAATAGCCGGCAGGTGATTTTCCCATTCTGTGGTTGTCTCTTCACTCTGTGGATTGTCTCCTTTGCTGTGCACAAGTTTTTTTATTGAACAGAATCCTGTTTATGTATTTTTACTGTGTTACCTGAGCTTTGGGGATTCTATAAAAATATCACTGCCTATGCCAATATCCTGAAGTGTTCTCTCTCATTTCCTTCTGAAAATTTTATAGCTTCAGGTCTTAAATTTGGGTCATTGATCCACTTTTTTTGAGGGGGCATGGGGTACCAGGGATTGAACCCAAGGGTGCTTAATCACTGAGCTACATCCCCACCAGCCCTTTTTATTTTTTTATTTTGAGTCGACATCTTGCTAAGTAGCTGAGACGGGCCTTGAACTCGAGATGCCTCAGCCTCTTCTCTAGGATTACAGGCGTGCACCACCACCTGCAGCCCCTGATCCACTCTGCGCTGATTTTCATACAGGGTGAGAGAGCGTGGACAAGGTCATTCTTCGGCATGTGGGTGTCGCCTTTTCCCAGCACATCTGTTGAAGACACTGTCCTTCCTCCAGTGTTTCTGACATCTGTGTTGGGAATCACTTGGCTGTAGATGGCGGGTTATTCTGGGGTCCCCAGTCTGTCCCACTGTGCCGTGTGCCTGCTTTTCTGCCAGTGCCATGCTGTTTTGGTCAGTGCGGCACTCGACCTCGTCTTGAAATCAGGTCTTGTGGAGCCTCAGCTTTGTTCTTTTTGTTCAAGATAGCTTTGGCGACTGGGTCTTCTGTGCATCCACGTGAGTCTTAGGATTGTTTTTCTCCATCTGTGAGGGGTGTCCTTGGTGTTGATGGGGATTTCTGTAAATTGCTTTGGGGTCCTAAGGACAGGCCAACAGTAGTTCTTCAGTCCGTGAACCTGAGAGGTCTTCCTCTTCTATGTGTGTCTGCAGTTCCTTGTGTCAGTGTTTTGTGATTTTCACTGTAGAGGCTTGTACCAGCTTGGTGTGTTCTGTGAGTGTGTTTGTTTCTAGTCTGTTTCTGGCTTTTCTGTTCTATTGACCTGTCTCCTCTTCATCGAGACCCCACCATCTTGATCACTGTAGTTTTACAGTGTCAGTCCCTTTGCTGTCTTTAGTCTTTGTCCCTCCACACACCACTTTGTCAGTATTCACAGAATTGCTTTGTGATTCTGACTTGGATAATTTTGAATCTATAGATCAAATTGAGAAGAATTGATATCTTGACAATATTGAGTCTGGGAACATGAGGGGCTCTCCATTTGTTCAAGTCTTCCTTTTTTTCCTTTTCTTTCCTTTTTTATTTTTAGTGGCACTGGGGATTGAACCCAGGGGTAATCTAGAGTCGCATTCCAATTCATTTTATTGTATTTTGAGATGGTCTCAGAATTTCCAAGGCTGGCCTGAAACTTTCGATCCTTCTGCCTCAGCCTCTTAAGTCACTAGGATTTACAGATGTGCACCATCGCACCCAACTTGTTCATTTCTTCTTTTATTTCTTTCAAAAAGGTTTTGTGTTTTGCCTTGTGCCTTGTACATATTTTGTTAGATTTAATCATGCCTAAGCATTATTTTGGTGCCAGTGTAAATGGTTTTGTTTTTTTAATTTCAAATTCCCGTTGCTGTTTCTGAAGGTGGCTCAGGACCCCCAGGGATACCATTATTGAGACATCATCTGCAGAGTGGGAGGCCAAGTTTGTGCCCATGTTTGGACGATAGCAGTCATGCAGTCATGTTGAGAGTTTACTGGGGAGGGGATAAAGGCAGCATGTCATACAGCAGGCCATGGGGAGTAGCTGCACCTTCCTCAGGAAACACCTGAGTTCTTGATGCCCTGCTATGGTTCCTGATCTCTGTGTTGGTCATGGGCTCTATGCCCCTGGTTCTCTCTACCAAGTATAGAACGTTTTAAAAATGTTTTCTAACAATAAAGTTTTATTTTAAAAGCTTTTGTGCATGCTTATTGTGTGAGCTTTGTATAAGCTATACATGCTTATCCTTTATTTGGGGATTTTTAGGTTGTTTCTGTTTTATTGTGATCAACATGATAGCCAGCAATTTTTAATTGTTTTTTAGGATAAATGGCAGAAAGAAGTTGAACTGCTTGCATGTTATTAAGGCTCTTGAAACACTTTGTTCTCTGGAGAAATTATGTGGATTTCTGTTCCCTGGTCTATGCAGTTAAGAGCTGTCCCTGCATCTTTCTTTCACTGCAGAGTGAAGATACAGTGAGCCCCAGCCCCAGTGATTTCTTTGAGTCCTTATTTGTTGCAGCTAGATACTCTGCTGTGCTCAGTATTCAGTACTTAACCCCTGTTGCAGGACGCCTTCCATGGGACCTCTCAGTTAACCTTCCATGTTCTGTGAGGCAGAGGTGTCTGTACCATGAGAGAAGAGTGGAACCCACTGTGCTGGACGTGTGAGCTCTGGTCTGCTCATCCCGGAGTGAATCGGAGGCTCTGTCTAGCCTGCACCCCGGTGTCTGCCTCCTGTTTGAAGTGTGCACTCCTGTACCTGCAGGAGCAGAGACGGGCTTTCACGTCCTGTGAAAACATGCACAACAGCTTTTAAAATAAAACTTTATTGTCAGAAAACATTTTTAAAACGTTCTATGTTTTTAACTCAGTTTCTTTATGATGTAGCTTTAGGTTGCCTGATTATGTTAAAAGTGTTAGTAAACTAGTGTGTTGGCAGGTAGCATGGTTTCTGGGACATCTCTCTCCTGTGGGAGAAGTTTACAGCAAAAGTCAGAACTGTCAGGTATGAGAGGAACCTGAAGAAATGTTGAACTACCAACTGTGGCGTAGCTGTTCGTCGTTTCTGGGCTCTCTTGGTCACATCTTGCAATTTGAAAGTTGTAATTCTTGATAAGAGAAAGTTGGGTAGATTATCACTAATTTTCCTTGCTTTAAAAATGTTTCCAATCTCCAGTTAGTGGCCTTTAAAATTTAAAAATTTTTTTAATTGAGGGGAAATTTAAAGAAGACCTTCTAAAGGGCACAGGGTGACATCTTCTTTTACTGAGACCCTTCACTTCCCACTGTGGCTGTTTCCTTGGTGTCCTTTCAGAATTGGTCTAAACATGATTAAACATCTCCCCTATTTTCAGAATGAGTAAGAGAATGAATCATTCTTCACCTCCCACTATATCTTAGTGATCCCGCAGGAACTTTTTTATGCCTTTTATTTTATGTTTATACACACACACACACACATTTAGTTGTAGATGTATACAATACCTTTATTTTATTTATTTTTATGTGGTGCTGAGGATCAAACCCAATGCCTCACAGGCGTGAGGCAAGCTCTCTGCCTCTGAGCCACAGTCCCAGCCCCATGTCTGTTACTTTTAATGGATGCATAATGTTCCATTGCTTGGATTATGGCACCCTTAAGATAATCACTTCCCTATTGATGGATACAAAAAGACTGTGGATTTGGTATTAAAATAGTGCCATTCTTGGGTGCAAGGACACATGCCCATAATCCCAGTGGCTCTGGAGATTGAGGCAGGAGGGTAGCAAATTTGAGTCCAGCCTCAGCAACTTAGCAAGGCCCTAAGCAATTTAGTGAGACCCTGTCTTAAAAAAAATAAATTTTAAAAAAGAGCTGGGGTGCTGGGGTTGTAGCTCAGTGGTAGAGTGCTTGCCTGGTATGTGTGAGACCCTGGGTTCAATCCCCAGGACTACATAAAAAACTAAATAAACAAAATAAAGGTATTGTGTCCATCTACAACTAAAAATATTTAAGAAAATAAAAGTCCCATTGACAAAAAAAGAGAGAGACAAAGTGAAAAAGAGCTGGGGATGTGGCTCAGAGATAAAGTGCCTCTGGTTCAATTCCATTGCCCCCCACCCTGGAATAGTGCTATGTTTACCATTAAATTCTGATGTAAGAAAAGAACATCTTTTGGAATTTATGAAAATGCGATTTAAACTGCATTTTGCTTATTTATTTTTTAAAAATACCTTTATTTTATTTGTTTACTTTTTACATGGTGCTAAGGATTGAACCCAGGGCCTTGCACATGCCAGGCAAGCGCTCTACTGCTGAGCCACAACCCCAGTCCCATTTTGCTTAGTTTTAAATGTGCTCTCCTGACTATAATGTGATAGGACATTTCTCCCAGTCTCAGTGGGTTGTTGGTCTTCTTCTCCCAGACACGTACTTAGGAACTTCTTGGTTATCGAGCTCTTCTTAAAACTTTAATTTCTTATTGTTTCCTTAGTTTTGTATTCTGAAAACATGGGAAAATAAGAGGTACATGTCCAAGGGTGATAATTCAGAATAAACATTCAAGCAAGCTGCTGAAAGTCTTCATTCCTTCCCTCCTGCCCCTGTCTCCCCAGGGTTGGCTCTTCCCTCAGACTCAGGCTTTGGGCTTCACAGGGGCCAGAGCTGCCCCCTGAGTATGTCGGCAGATGCCTCTTCCTGGGGAACAGAGGCTGGGGTCCTGGCTCCATGCCCTCCCGTCCCCTTGGTGGTGTGTCAGGAGGTGGTTCCAGCCAGCACAGGACCTGCTGCCCTGCAAACCTGCTCCTGCGGTTTGGCTCTCATATATTTTAATCCTATTTAGGTGGTTTTCAGTTGTTTTTTTTGGGTTTTTTTTTTTTTTTTGGTATTGTTTGTTCTTCTCTAGTTCAAGTAGCATTGCAGTGAAGACCCTTGTATGTGTGCCGTTAGAGTTGAGGTTTTCATATTTTAAAGATTTTCATTTCTCTTTACACTGTTTGTATCTTTGGTTAATTTTTGTTTTATTGTTGGTCTTTTCATATTGAATGCTTTTACAAATAGTTATTTTTGTGATATTATAGACTTTGTCACTGTCTTTAACCTTGGGTAGAAAATTTGAATATCTATGTAGTCAAATTTATCAGTAAAATAAACTAAGGTCTTTGCATCCTTCTTTTTCTTCCTTTTTTATTTTTTATTTATTTTTGTTGTTTTGTTGTTCTAGATGGACACCATACCTTTATTTTATTTATTTGTTTTCATATTCCTCACACATGCTAGGCAAGAGCTCGGCCCAGTTCCGTTTGCTCCCTCACACTCAGGGCTGGAGGGCCAGGTGCCTCGCAGCAGTGATGCACAGCTTCACCGACACTTTAACCCAGGCACCCTGTTGGCTGACTGTTCTCAGAGCACGCCTGGTTCTTTCAAAGCTATCTCACACCACAGCTGCAACCCTTGCCCACCCTAAAACATATAACCACAAACTTCACTATTTGCTCTGTGAGCATGAGGCACATTATCTTTCTTCTCAGAAAATTAAAGATGGTCAAATTTCACAGATACCACTTAGAAGTTTTTAAATGGGGAGAACTGCTTTCTTTATATAATAGCATGACATTAATAGTTTAGATTTAATTAAAGCATCAGAACATAAAAAATTTTATGGTCAAAAACTGAAGTATAAGGGCTGCAGTTGTGGCTCAGTGGTAGAGCGCTTGCCTAGCATGTGTGAGGCACTGGGTTCAATCCTCAGCACCACATAAAAATAGATAAATAAGTAAAATAAAGGTATTGTGTCCATCTACCACTAAATGTTTTTAAATCACATGATAATTTTCATAAAGCCAAATGCTCAAATTTACTGCTAGCCATTTATAATTTTTTTTTGTTACTAACATCTTGATTAAAAAATGTGAGGCAGCCGGTTTCATGTTTTGGGGTTATCTTTCATTAGCAGCTGTTATGGTTTGGGTGAGACAGTAGTGAGAAGGATCTAAGGGGGAGTGATTGGGTCTTAATCCTAATGGGATTAACTGAGTGGTAACTGAAGGCAGGTGGGGTGTGGCTGGAGGAAGTGGGGCACTGGGGGCATAACTTTGGGGTAGGTATCTGTATCTGGAGAGTGGAGACTCTGATCTTCGTGTGAGCTGCTTCCCTCTGCCACACTCTTCCGCCACATTTTTCTGGCTTATCTGGAAACCTGAGGAATAAAGCAGCTGTCAATGGACTGCCACCTCTGGAACCATGAGCCCTCAAATAGACTTCTCCTCCTCTATTGTTGTTCTGGTCAAATCTGGCAGTCACAGAGGCAAAACAGCTGAGTAAAACAGCAAACACCTACTCCCCTTAGGTATGCAAACAAAACATCTAGCTTCATGCCAGCCCTGATCCATGCCTCCTGGCTCTCGCACACTAACACACCACTAACATTTTACTTGATTCACAGACTGGTCAGCTCAAACACTTCCCGAGGAGTAAAAGAAAATATTAAAAGTGAACAGAAGTATCTGTGAATAATGCATAGCCAACAGGATGTGTGGTTTTCTCTTTCTGGGTAGACCTGCGTAAGAGTCTATATGAAAACCTAAGAGCAATCAGTTTCACATATGCAAGTAAAACAGTATCAGCCACCAATAAGCTTTTAAAACAGAATGCACAATGATTCCCAATTCAAAAACAGTTTTCAAAAAGACCAGATGATGGCGGGGCACCAGACCCCGCCAGCCTTAGGAAGTCAGGGCCCCCCTCCTGCCCAGCTGAAGGCTGCAGGGAAGCCTCGCCTGGAGCCTGGGAGACAGATTCTGTGGAGTGTCAGCCCCAAAAGAAGATGGGAAGTGACCCTTCCCAGGGGAAGCAGACCTCAGCACAGGGAAGGAGTTGTGAAAAACCCCAAGAATAGTACAGAGTTAAGTTTCTGAGTTTCTTGAACCAGTGGGCAGTGGCGCAAGGCAAGACAGCCTCCCCTGCTCCTTTACTGTGCAGTGCACTATGCAGAAGGGCACAGTTGGACCAGCCCCAGAGAGTTTTGGTTTTTAAACTGGTGTGTGTGGGTGGGTGGGGGGGATTCAGAATCCAGTTCTGTCAAAGAAGGTGACAAATGCCATTTGCCTGACCCAATTATGGACCTATGAGTTAGGTTCTGTGTTGGTTGATAATCAGAATGTTAAAAGTAGTTGTCCTCCTCTTAGACTAAGCAACCTAGTACCTCTTTCTCTTTATCATGATTATGAGGAGTTTTTGTTGCTCTGTGGAGCCTCATTTCATGGGGCTTTTCATAAATGAATTTATTAGATTATTATGTAATTCAGATTTAGTTATTAAAATCTAACTATATGCAATGCAGTTTTGTTTTCATTGTGTTTATTTCCAAGAGGGTTTTCTAATAATGACAAGTGATACTGTTTCCATATAGTATAGAGATATACAGGGTTTCCCCCTGAAATAAATACATTTAAGTTAAAAAGCTTTCTTGGCAAGATTACCGAAACAGTTACTGTCCTTCCTGTTGTATCAAGTGTTGGTCATGTTTTGTAACTGGGGGTGTATCCCAGTCACTTAGGGCTTTTCCAGTGGAAATTGACCGTAGCTCCCCTGGTAGTTGGCGAATATCTTGAGAGAGAGACTCTGAGACCAGCACATCCTGTTTCTCCTGAAACTTGTGCCCGTGGTTTGAGCATGCATCGGTGGATCTCGTCTGTAGCATTTATTATGTGTTCCATGACTCTTTTCTTCTTACACACTTACCATCCCATGAAGAGGAGGTAAGTATGGAGTCATGGAGACACACACACACACACACACACTCACTCTCTCTCTCTCTCTCTCTCTCTCTCTCCTGTGGATTAAAATCTAATACTAGTATTGTATAAGGGTTAGATCATGAAAGAAAGTTGAAAAAACTCAGACTGAGTGCAGCTTCAGGACATGAAAGACAAAGAGGAACTGTTAAAATTAAAGATAAGAAAAAACTGAAGATTAAGAAGAACTAACCAAGTGCATCTGGGCAGAAGGTGGTGTCCTGCCTTCATGAGGCTTTTAACAGGGTTCTAGAACTAGTGGAAAATGAAATGTATTTCTTATCAAGTACATGTGCAGTTAGTAACATTGTGCCAGGTTTTGCTTTGTTTGTTTTTTGTGTGTTTTTTTTGTGGGGGTTGGGGATACTACTGGGAACTGAAGGGGGGGCTGCACCTCTGAGCTACACCCCCAGCTCTTTTTATATTATTATCATTATTATTGTTTTGTATATGTTGCTAAGGCTCAAATCCACATGGTACGCAAGAACTCTGCCACTGAGCTACAGCCCCAGCCCTTTTTTAAAATTTATTTTTTAATTTTGACACAAGGGATTGCTAGGTTGCCCCAACTGGCTTTGAGTTTGGGATCCTTCTGTCTTGGTCTCCCAAGTGGCTGGGATTCCAGGAGTACTCCACCATGAGTCACCGTACTGGCACGTGGCACCAGCTTTAATTTCCTGTAGATGATTACATTTGGTCATATGAGAAAGTAGATAGAACATGTAAGGGATAAGGGAGCTGATACTAATTTTTATAACTTTTCTGTCTAAAAAGTTTTAAAAGTCAATTTAAAGAGTAATGTTTAGTACACTGGTAAATATTTTAAAATAAGCTTAAAACCATTTTCTATTTATTTTGCATCTGGACCTGTAATAAGGGTTTTTTTTTTTTTTTTTTAGTTTTCTATATTGGAGAATATCTGGGAGGATCTTTGACTTTGTATCTTGATAGCAAGGAAACTGGATTCTGTGTATCGTGTGTTCACATATCAATATATTGTTTTAACTTGGCTTAATTACTCTGACATTGTTCTGATAGGTATACCTTGTAAGAGATTTAACTTTATATTTAAAAAAAAAATTTTTTTTTGGTAGTTGTACCTGGACAGCATGCTTTATTTGTTTCATTTTTATGTGGTGCTAAGGCTTGAACTCAGTGCCTCACACATGCTAGGCGAGTGTTCTGCCCTTGAACTGCAGTCCCTGCCCCACAATTTAGTTTTACTTAGGGTGAAATTTTTCTTTTTTATTTACTGACAGTAAAGAAGTTGACTTTTCATTGACATTTTCCTGGAGATCCTTGTAGACCCACTGTAACTGTTAGGAGCAGTGTGGAGATGCCCTGTTCGCATGTCCAGGCCCCGGGTGGGTCAGCTTGCAGAACTGCAGTTGATGTCACAACCAGAACATTGGCATTGTTGCAGCACACAGATCTCTCTCGGATTTCCCTAGTTGTACTCACTTGTGCATTTGATTTTTCATACATCAGGTCTTACACTTAGGAAGCTGCTGAAATGCTGGCTTTAGTTTAGTCTCTGGTCTCCAAATTACCATTTAACATCTGTGCCTCTCACTGGTCATCTGATTCAGTCAGATAATTTGATATGATGTTTAGAATCATTTTTTTTTTCAGTTGTAGATGGACACAATACCTTTATTTTATTTATTTTTATGTGGTGCTGAGGATCGAACCTAGTACCTCATACATGCAAGGCAAGCGCTCTGCCACTGAGCCACAATCCCAGCCCTACCCTAGAATCACTTTTGGGTGAAAATATTCTATGATCGTTGTATGAGAGTGTTTTCTCCTTTTAAATTATAACCTCCTTTTCTCTCTTTTTGGATTCAGGAAGAAAAGGCTTCTCTTTTACATCGCACTCAGGAAGAAAGAAGGAAAAGAGAGGTAATGGTAGCTTGGTGATGTTCTTCACAGATGGGTGTTTTCCTGCAGCATTTGAAATAGCCTGTGTATGTTGCATCTGTTGTAGGTTGGGGGACTTAGTATAACACTTTTGGGTGTGTTGGACTTTGAAGTACAACGTTTATTCTGGAACCACTGTAGGAAAAGATGGGCCAAAAAGGCCTCCAAGTCCAGGGGCTGGGGTTGTAGCTCAGTGGTGGAGCGCTTGCCTAATATGTGTGAGGCACTGAATTCGATCCTCAGCACCACGTAAAAATAAATAAGTAAAATAAAGGCATTGTGTCTATCTATAACAAGGCCAAGTCCACTGGAAATGGAATGTGGGATTTTAATTGGCTTTGTTGCTTATGGGAAGGTTTCCAGAAGATCTAGGAAGAGGTTAGTGTACAGTGCTGAGTTTCTTCAAGTTAAGGGAGAAAAACTCATCCTTAAGCATGTATCTTTGCTACTTATGAAGAGGGTAAAAACAGAAAGCAGCTGATGGTATATCTTGCATCTTTCTGAAGATAATTTCCTAAAATACTGCTGGTTAATCAGCAGCTGTGGTATCTTAGGACCTACTTCTCTAAGTAGTTTCTTGTTATTTTAGCAACTTGTTTGCGTATCTCACAGACATTTATCAAGAGCATGTTGTGTCAGGTACTACTACTCTTATTGGGTGTACAGGTGGTAGGTGAGACAGGCTCCTGCTCCAGTGGATATTAGCAGGCACTGGCCAGGACAGCAGGTAGTACTTAGCTGCAAGGTGGTATATCACAGCTAGTAATTGGGGACCTGTGGGAGACGGGAGCTTAGGGGAAGGGCTCTCTGAGGAGTGTGGAGAGGGTAGAACCTGAGGATGAAGCAGCAGCTGCCTTTGGGAAGCTAGAGGGAGAACATTCCCACTTAAAGCAACAGCAGTGCAGAGGTTTTGACTCATATCACTGTTGTTTTTGATCAGATATCGATTGTGGTGGGGACTGTCCTGTGCATTGAAGGATATCTGGCCTTGACCCACCAGATGCCAGCAGCACTTCCTCCCCAAAATTGTAACAACCAAAAAAAAAATGTCTCCAAAAATATCAGGTGTCTCTAGTAGTTCAGAATCCCTGCTCGACCCAGGAAGTCATCTCTTTGTTGCTGGCATTCTCCATCTGTCTGGGGAGATGCCCCACCATTATTTCTTCTGTCAATACTTGATCCCATTCTTACTCTTCTCCTTCTTGGGTGCAGGCTGGAAACAGGATCCATCTTTGTGTATGTTTCCTATATGCTCTTCTGTATGTTTATTCTTGCACACATCTGTTCTTCATTTTGGATATTTTCTTCTGACCTAACTTCTGATTTACAAATTATCTCTTTCACAGTGTCTAATTGTTAAATTTATCACTAAATTCTTAATTTCACTTTTCAGTTCTAGATTTTTTAAATTCTTTTATATATTCTCCAACTCTCATCGTTTGTTGTTCTTGAACACAGTTTAGATTTTTAACCAGTTGATTTAGAGCAGGGGGCAATGCTAGGATCAAACCCATGGCCTTGTGCATGCTAGGCAAGCACTCTACCACTGAGCAACACATCCCAGGCTAAGTTTTTATCATCATCATCATCATCTTAATTGTAAATGGACACAGGACCTTTATTTTGTTCATTTATTTTTATGTGGTGCTGAGAATCAAACCCACTGCCTCACACATGCTAGGCAAGCATTTAATCCCTGAGCTATAGCCCCAGCCTCCCAGCCTAGGTTTTTAATGTTTAAATTCTCATAATTGAACCTTCTGTGGGTATAGAGAACATTATTTTTGCTTTTGGCAGAGAGTAAGGAGAGGGACACAGTCACCTTTAACTAATGCAGGGTGGGACTGGGAGCTGCCTGTCAGGCACCTGAGATGCAGGCCTTTGGCCCCAGCAGGACTCTGTGGTGTTGGAGTCCCAGGAGTGGCTGAGCGCTGGGGTCTGCAGGTGTGCAGGCCATAGGGTCGCGCCTGGGTTTGAGCTCTGGCTCCTCAGGCTCTGTGCTGCTCATCCTCACGGTAGTGTCAGATTCTGCAGCTATACAGCAGGAGCAGTGCTCACCTGTAGGTCATCCTGAGAAGGGATGTGAAGGTCCTTTCGTGGTGCTGGTGCATAGTGGGCACCCGAATGTGTACCCAAGAGAGATGAAACCTTGTGTCCACAAGAAACCTAGAATGAATGTTCATAGCAGCAGTCTTCTTAATTGCCTTAAGTGGAAATAGCCTGAATGCCCCTCCACACATAAAGGGGTACACAAAAAGTGTGATGTCCATGCAATGGAATATTACTTGTCCATGAAAAGGAATGAAGTACTGACACATGGTTCAGTGTTCATGAACTGTGCAAAAAGGCAGACCCAAGCAGCAAGTGTTGTATGGCTCCATGATGCAAAGTGCATGGGACAGGAGACTCCAGCGAGGCAGGAAATGTGTTGTGTCCGTGGGTGGCAGCCAGGAATGAGGCAGGGTTGTTGCTGCACAGGGTTTCTTGGGAAGTGAGTTGTTCTAAGGTTAGTGGGATGGCCACATGGTTCTGAATAATCTAGAAGTGTGTGCAGTGTTGGTGACTGTAAAGAATGGGTGTTATGGGGGGGCTGGGGCTGGGGCTCAGTGGTAGAGTGCTTGCCTAGCACGTGTGAGGCTCCAAGTTCGATTCTCAGCACTGCATAGAATAAAGTGAAGGTCCATTGACAACTAAAAAATATTTGGAAAAAAAAAAGGATGAATGTTACAGTGTGAATTACATGGCTTTTATTTTTTAAAACTGTTTACTAGTTAATGTGATTCACTGATTCTGACCAATTGCTCTTTCCTTCCTCCATTATTCAGGAAGAAAGGCGAAGATTAAAAAATGCAATAATTATTCAGTCATTTATTCGAGGCTACAGAGACAGAAAACAGCAAGTAAGTTTATTTGTAAAACACAAATATTAGAAGGATCTGCAAGAGCTTATTTTAAATATTGCCTTATTATAAGTATCATCTTTTATGTATTTTTTTTTCTACCTGAAAGTTAACGTTAATGGTAGTAGTATTTTTTCTTAATAAATAGTTGTATTAGTTATATTTATACAAAGATTTATAGACAAGTGAATTTTTAGGTGATTTTTAAGTAGTAAAATACAAACCACAACTAATAATCACAATAGAATAAAGGTACTTGTAGTGGGCATCCAGGGTCTTGATGCGAGTCCGAGGTCTTGATGCTTTGTCGCACCTTTTACACAGCCTTCTGACAGCGACTCGGTCGTCTGTGGGTTTCCACCAACCCGTGAGCACATCTGCCTAGGTGTGGAGAGTTCTGCTTCTGAATTCATGCTTACGTGTTGCTCCTTCCTTTCAGTATTCCCTCCAGAGAAGTGCATTCGATCGCTGCGCACACTCGGCACAGTCTGGTGGCACTTTCTCCATCACTAGTGCCCCCAATCTTACCCTCCTGGTAAGGCAGCTTCTGTTTTTTTACAAACAAAGCGAAGATGCAAAACGATTGGTGAGTGTTTGCTATATTTTCGCTTGTCTTGGTGTATGTATTTTGGGGCTTTGTGTTTTTTTTTTTGTTTGTTTGTTTTTTCCTTAACATGTACATGGTGAGTATCTGATCAAGAATCAGGTCTTGTCAGGATCTGGTGACTCAGGCCTGGAATCCTAGCAACTTAGGAGGCTGGAGCAGGAGGACCTCAAGTTCAAAGCCAGCTCAGCAACTTAGCAGGACCCTGTATTTAAGTAAATAAATAAATTAAAAGGCCTGGAAATGTGGCTCAGTGGTAAAGTGCCCCTGAGTTCAATCCCTGTACTACAAAAAAAAGAGGTAGAACTAGCCAGATCCCCTCCAGGGTACCTGAGCCCTCATGGACTTTTCTCAGCCAATTCTAGTAGGTCACCTGTGGTGATGTATTTTACTTCTTAAAATCTAGTATACATCTTAATAGGCTTCTCATTTTTTTTGTTTTTGTTGTTATAGAAAATTTCAAATATTAAAAAAAGTATAGGGGCTGGGGTTGTGGCTTAGCGGTACAGTGCTCGCCTAGCATGTGCAAGGCCCTCAGTTCAATCCTCAGCACCATATATAAATAAATAAAATAAAGGTATTGTGTCCAACTGCAATTAAAAAATTTAAAAAAAAAAGTATATCATGTGGACTCCCTCCAGTGTGCCCCACCTACTGCACAGTCAGCAGCAAGCTCTTCAGACATAGCCCTCCACACCTCTGCCTCAGCTCACTGTGACCATCTCTCTATCACATCATGTTCATCTGTATTTACAATAGCAACCTCCAGAATATATGGTCTCTAATTTATTTACCCAGGGCCTCCCACATCCAGGCAAGCACTGTGCCACTGAGCTACACTCTCAGCCCTGGACTCTTTTTTTTTTTAAAAACATCTGAAACGCAAATGTATTTCTCTAAAAAATTTTATGGGCTTTTGCTATGGTTAGGAGAACCAGTGTGCATTAATTGTGGAAAATACATATAAATCCATTGATGAATAATCTTTTAAAAGCGGGGGGGGGTGGATTTTAATCATTCATTTTCTAGCACATATAAAAACATTTGTATGTGATTGTTAAGTCAAGTGTATGTTTATGCTTAGAGATTATTATTTGTCTGTGCCATGCAGGGTGGTGCGCAACTGTAATGTGTGCACCTTGGCAACTTAGGAGGCTGAGCAGAAGGATCGCAAGTTCAAAGCTAGCCTCACCAGTTTAGTGAGACCTTGCTCAGTGGCTGAGCACCCCTAGGTTCAATCCCTGGTACCAACCAACAAACAAATTATTATCTGTCTATAATAGAAATTCCAAGTTATATTAAAAGGTGGGTCCGCAGTGTACAGAAAAAACATTTTCTGCACTACAAACTGTGCATGCTAGAAAGATCCCCATGTGAAATAAACATAGACGGCTACAGAGGTCTGGGATAGAGCTTGGCCTGAAGCCCACCCTGCTGCCTGAGCTGAGCAGGTGGGACTCGGCATGGAAAGAGCTCTCTGTGACAGGAGCCCATCTGCAGCAGCCCAGCCGCAGTTCATTCACCTTAGACGTTGCTAATAGCAAGCTTTTCAAAGGCTTCCTTCCTGTCTGCAGTTTGTGAGACAAGGGAGGGGACTGAGGGCAGGCAGTCTGACTCTCCAGACAGGGCTGACCTAGGAGCAGACACCCAGGTGCTAGGTGTGACTTGAGGTTCTCTCCAGAGCACTGTTTCTTTGTGTGTGTAAGATCTAGTCTGCAGTCCCCATGTGGTTTCTAAATGTGAGCCGGCACAGACCTGCAGCCAGAGAAAACTTGGAAGTAAATGTGCACCTTAACACCAGGCTTCAGGCACGTATGCACAAACCTGTAGCTCATATGCAGATCCTGTAATGCTAAGTGCAGTGTCACCAAACCTGGTTCATACAGTAAAAGTAAACTTGAGTGTTTTCTATTTAATTTGCTAACAAAAACGCAAGAGCTTCCATCAGGAAAACGTCCCCTGTCCCTTTTAGTTCCCTAATTCCCACTCCTAAGATCAAGTGTGGGGCCTCCTTTGATAGTTTTTCAAAGCTACTTGATGCAAAAAAGTAAATAGGCTCCCCATTCTCACCTCCTCTCTTAATTTATTTTTTTTAGAATCATGACTTAAAATAGTTCTGTTGAGTTAGTGTGCTGTAATCCTGCATTTTTTGGTGTACAGTTCACCTGCTTCTCAGTTGCTTGGTTCTGATTCCCTTGGTCCAGCCTTTCTCCACCTCCAGAAGTTGCATCTCCAGGGCACCAGCACTGGGCCTGTCGTGTGCTCTGCCTGCCTGGCATCATCCTGGGAGAGCCTTTGCTTTGCCTCCGTTTTATACCATCTTTGCCTGGCTCCTCCACATCTTCGGGCCTCCTTGGTTCACTTCTTTAGAGCCTTACGATGGAGAGCCTTAGTTGAGTAGCTGGGGACATAGCCCATTGGTAGTGTTGCCCCGCACGCAAGGCCCTGAGTTTAACCCCCAGTGTGTGCGCACACAAAAGAGAGCCTCAGTTGACCCTTGAGACAGGATGCGGAGGAGACGGTTTTTAAAACTTTGCCCATTTGCCTTTACTACATGAAAACAACAAAATGTCAAACAATTCAGTTTGCCATGGTGTGACTTTCTGGATAATAACAGTATGTCTGTCAAGATGGTGAAATTCATACAAAACTTTTCTAGAAACTGGTCAAGTGTAGTGTAGTATAGTATCACTATTGCTTTGGGGTTTTTTTCTTTCTTTCTTTCTTTTTTAGTTGTCAATGGACATTTTTTCATTTTTATATGTGGTGCTTGAGAATTGAACCCAGTGCCTCACACATGGCTAGGCAAATGCTCTACCACTGAGCCATGACCCCAGCCCCACTTTGGGTTTTGTTGTTGTTGTTGTAGTTGTTTTGTTTTGTTTTGTTTTTTTTACCCCCTCAATGTCAGACATGACTAGCTGATTAACAGATGAGATACCTGATTCCTACAGTTTCTATGATTGTCCATCTGTCATTTTTATAATGTTATACTTTCTGTATATCTTTTTTAAAAATTTTTTTTAGTTGTAGATGGACAGTATCTTTGTTTATTTATTTTTATGTGGTGCTGATGATCGAACCCAGGGCCTCATGCATGTGAGCACTCCACTGAGCTACAACCCCAGCCTCTTGCTGTACATCTTATTTTAACTTGTTAATAGGTATTGCAAAATTTAAGATGAACTATGTGGGGATATGTGGGAAGTATTTGGATCTTGTTGGCGCTTCAGGGTTATACATGTGTAGTCAGCTCACACAGATGCAGAGCAGGTCAGTTATTTCCCTCCAACTTAGGACAGGCTCTAATTTGTTTTGCATAGTGTTCTTCTGTTATTTATAGTGTCTAATTGCATTTTATTTCAAACAAGCATTAACGTGAAAGTAGAAACTATTTGTGACACATTCATAACTAGCCACATTTAGGAAGCCATCTTTTAATTCCAGCTGGTTGTAAATGGATCTTAGGAATAGAAAAAATAGAATAGCTCACTTCACAAGAGTATCCTAGAGGAAGTAGAGGGGATTCTTCCTAAGTATTGCGCTTTCAGATCACTTATAGCAGCTTTGTGCAAACTGGGTGCAAGGGACAGAATCCAGTTCCCCTGCTGAACTCATCCACCAGTCACATTCCATTCCTATCATATACCTGGTCTTTTGTTGGGAAGCATGGAGCCGTATGCTTGTCTTCTGCTAAGGAACAGAAGCATTCAGAAGAACCAGGGTGCTGAGGCAACTGCACATGCACATGCACACATGCAGGTGTGTGCCAAAGGGAAGAGGTAAAAAAGACAGATGTGTGGCTGGGGTCATGGCTCAGCGGTAGTGAACTTGCTTGGCACGTGTGAAGCACTGGGTTCAATTCTCAGCACCACATAAAAATAAATAAAATAAAGGTCTATCAACAACTAAAAAAATATTTGAAAAGAAAAGAAACAACTGTCTCTTGTAACTTCAGGGTCTGCTGTATTTCTCTTGTATTTTTCAATGATGCTTGCTGATTTTTGCAAATGAACTGATTTGACATGGACATGAGCTTTAAGTGCACTTTTTTTGAGTAACATTTTTATTAATTTAGCCTTACCATGGATGTATTATTTAAAGGTGGAAAGTGCAAGTACCAAAAGCAAAGCCAGACTCAGGAACCTTACTTATCAGGTTTTGATTAGGTCTAAGTGTGTATTGCTACTATGTAAATTGGCAAACATTTAAATTTTATGGATTGAGAATTACGTTTTGTGTATTTTATTATTCTAGATATGGCTGTATCAGAACTTAATTAAACACAGCTCCCTGTTTGTCAAGCAACTGGACGGATCTGAGAGACCGACATGCTTATTTCAGATAAAGAGGCTCATGAGCCTCTGTTGCAGGTAAACTGTCCCTGTCAGCAACCTGACCAGCGCTGGGCACCTTAAATTTGATTTTCATTTTCTAAGACAGTGGCTTTTCCATGTTTTTGTTTTATTTTGGATGGAAGGACTTTGGAATAGTCTATGTATTGCTCTAGGTAATTCTGGCCTGTAAGACTTAGAAGTTAAAACACAGATACAACTATCTTCCAGAAAGTATTTCTTGCAAAAATTCCCTGGGATTATCTTGTGAAGTGCTAAGCCTTTGAGTTGCCAGTGAATGGACTGGCCAACTCAGAGGATTCCTGGTAGGAGGTGATTCCTTTCTGTAAGGGTTTCTACCACATTCAGTTTGGAAGCCACCTCTTGAGAAATGGGCTTCATCAGGCTCTCTCATTTATGAATGAACTCAGTAGGCATTTATGAATGAACTCAGTAGGTTTGGGGATTACCAGACAAAGGTGTGGACTTGCCTTTTCTCTTTGAAGAGCTGGAAAATGAGAAAGAAGTAGAGCTACTGATTTACGAGATCACTCGTCTCCTTGTCTATAAAAGTGAGTGACTTATGGGTTGAGTGTATGGCTCAGTGGTAGCATGTACTCAGTGGGCACAGGCCCTGGGCTGGACCCCAGGGTCAGTACAGTGCTGAAGGTCAGAGGACCTGGACTTGGTACTGCCCTGTGACTGTCTTGCTTGGCATTGGAGTCACTGGATCCACTGTTAATTGTAAACTGACGAGGTGGGGGGTGGGGCCTGCCTCCTGGGACTTCCGTCTCCACTGCATGGCCAGATGATGGGAGTGCTCTCTTCGTGGCCCGTTCTTGGTCTCCTCCAGCCTCAGAAGATACTTCACACACTCATGTTCCAGATGTCACCATGAGCTGTTAGTATCTCTAGATTGGCATCTTGTACAAATTCCAAAAATGCAGGTTTTCTGTGTCAATTTCATGTGATACTAACATTCAGCTTGTAAGTAGCTACTTATCCACTTAAATTAGTAAATTTATTTTGAAAATAAAAATTGATTTTTCAAAGCTAATGAATATTTTACCTTATTTACATTTCTTTTTACATCAGTCTCTACTGGGAACAACATTAGGGTTGGCTGTCAGTCCTGTATTAAAAAGAATTTAGGAGGGCATTGGTGGCACATGCCTGTTAGCACTGCAGTTTGGGAGGCTGAAGAAGGAGGATTGCAAGTTCAAGGCCAGCCTCAGCAACTTAGACCCTTAGCCACTTAGTGAGATCCTGCCTCAAATAAGAAAAAGGGGGACTGGGGATGTGGCTCAGTGGTTAGGTGCCCTGGTTTATTCCCTGGTGCCCAAAAAAAGGACTGATGGAGTTTCTGCAAGGTGGCAGGCAGGGTTTTTAGCACTGAAGGTCCAGCTGTGGCAAGCTGGGGGTTCTTGCTCTTCTTGGTTTTATCTAATCTATAAATAAGTAAAATAGAGGTGTTTTTATACAAAAAGATAGATGAGTTGTGGGAGGCTAAGGAGGAGGAGAGGAGCTGTGAACTTTGGGGTGGCCTTTCTGGACGGTCTGGGAGAAAGGTGCCTTGGAGGCCACGGTGGCTGGGGCCGTGCATGTCCCTGCTCTGGGGCGGGAGCCAGCACAGAGCCTGCGGGTCTCGGGTGTTCTGGAGGACATGGGCTGTATGCTGGAGCACAGAGGAGCCGGGAGCTAGAGCAAGGTGAGGTAACTCATTCTGTCTCCTTGAAGGTTTTTATTAGGGTAAAGAATGGCATACTAAGCACTCGCTGCCGCCTCCCAGCGCTGCCTTGCCGACACTCCTGCAGACCACAGTGTCATGATTGACGGGTGAAAGTGATGCGAGAGGCCAGGAGTCTGGTCTGGCAGTTCTGGCAGTCCCACGCCTCCACCCAGGATGGGCACCCAGCCTGTTGGGTCACCATCACAATGTGCTTTCCCTCTCTTTTAAAAATAATCTAGGTGACCACACAGTACCTGTGTTGTCTCCTGAACACCCCCTCCCCAGCCTCCAGTGCGCTTCGCCGGAAACACCGCTATTGTTGGAGTGAGTGCAGCAGAGGGAGGGCACAGGCAGACCACCAGGAGGCGACTGCCAAGGGTGACCCAGCCCGGTGCCGGCAGAACAGACTAGGGCTCAGTTAAGTAGAGCCTGGGTGGATGCAAGGCCTCCGTTTCAGCAACTAGAAGGCTGTGATGGTTTTGAAGGTGAGGGAGTTATAAAGCTGCACAGGACTGAGCGGACCGTTTAGAAGAGAAAAAGAGGCCTCTGAGCACGCCCCACCATAGGAAGCTTGAGAGGAGGGGGACCCAGCCAGGTAGGAGGCTGCTGGTCAGAGTTGATGGCTGAGCCTAGACTGTCAGGTGATACCAGTTTCCCCAAGAAGAAATCAGATTCTCCAACGAATGTGTCCTTCCTCAGTGAGGGGACCAGTGACATTGCAGCTGATTGAACGAGCATTCATCTCAGGGGCATTTGTATCTCTATCTGACCGAGGCCTTTGCTGTGTATAGCTCTGAGTGGGGGCATGGGCTCAACTGTGTTTCCTGTTGAGTCCGCTTCTGTCTTGGGGTTGAGGAGCACCCTGGGATGAGCTGGGCAGGACGCCCTGTGGCTTGCTTTTGGCCTGCAGTCTTCGCCTCCCCTCATAGTGCCGCTGGCCTGGAGAGCAGTGAAGGGCTGGGGTGGGTCTGGTGCGGGGAGGCGGTGGAGTTAGTAAGGCTTTGCAGGGTCCAGTGTGCAGTTCATAGAGAGCAATAGCATTGGCAGCGTGTTTGTTGAGGAGGGAACCTTGACGGTACAGAGGGAAAGATGCTGGGACAGTGCCTCTGAGCAGGAGAGGACAGGGCATGGCTCCAGAGTCGCAGAGTGTGGCTTTGGAAAGGGGAAAAAGACAGTTTACCTTATTGTCAAGAGGCAGACAAACCCCATTTTAAAAACAGCAAGATGCAAGCAGACACTTGGCTAATATTTTATGTGCCATTTCATGGCACATGAAAATGCCATGATCGGTGTTCAGGGAGGTAGGTCTCAGTGACGTACAAATGCACACGAGGACGGCCTGCAGTACCAGGGGTTCAGATGCAGAGCAGTGGGGACCTGCATTGCATCTGTAGAGGTTCAGTGGTTTCTTTCAAAGTTAAGTGTATAGCTTCTCTGAGCCCTGGATTACCAAGAGAGATGAGGCCCAGTCCCTCGGGTGTGCCCCAAGTGTTAACAGCAGCTTCCCTTGGGAGACAGGTGTCCATCCTGTGAGTGTCCTCCACCATGCTCTTCCCATCAGTAGACCAGTGCATGGCGGGTGCAAGGACCAGCTCAGGAGGTGCCACTGGGAGGTGCGGCTCTTTCCATGGGGAATAGCAGGAAGTGCAGGCTCATTTGTAGGCACAGAGAAAAGCTGGAGGGAGGGTGTTCTGGAGGCACTGAAAGCACCTTTTGGAGGCTGTGTGTGCAGTCTGTCCAGTGCAAGGTGCGGCCCCCTTAGATGGGTGCAGAGTAGTGTGGATAAATCATGTCTTCATAAAGTTGTGGTTGTTTTTTTTTTTTTTTAAGGCATTAAATCTTTTTTCAAATAAGACTCACTTTTGTGACAGCAGAACTTGTCCTTCTGCCTGTAACTCTTCTCCTCATAAGAAGGAAGGTAGGGGTAGGTGGCACAGGGCCAGAAAGTGCTCTCTGGGCCACAGGGGTCCCACAGGCACCTTTGCAGGAGAAGCCGTGCATTCAGAAAGAGGCCCTCCCCCAGTCTCTGGAGACAGCTCCTATTGGCCCAGTCAGTGGGTTGTGATGCTTCTCAGGCTGTGTTGCATTCTGTCCACTTGCTTTCATCTGAACAAGAGTATGGCAAGTTGGAGGTCAGCCTGGGCAACTTAGCCAGACCCTTTCTCAAAAACCTCAATATGTTGGGGTGTGGCTCAGTAGTAATGTGCTCCAGTTTCAATCCGCAGCACCAAAAACAAAGTCTGAATGTTTGCTTACTTTTTGTCTGAGTCTTGCTGTCTTCAGAGATCTCTGGCACTCAACAGAGTGTCCCAGCTGCTCACTCACAGCCAATAAGAGGAATTGGGGAGAACTCTGGTGACATTAGCCACCCCGTAAGTATGTGAATGCTTTTTTTCATTTTTACAGGTTGCTGCAGAGCTGTAATGATGACAGTTTGAATGTTGCACTTCCAATGCGAATGCTTGAGGTCTTTTCCTCTGAGAATACTTACTTGCCTGTTTTACAAGATGCTAGCTATGTGGTGTCCGTAATTGAACAGATTTTGCACTACATGATCCACAATGGTAAGCAGCTGGGTCAGGCCTGTGGGTGGTGTACATGACCTGCCTGCTTCTGGGGGCACGTGCTTTTGCAGGAGGGCTGCAGCCGCCGCCACTCCAGAACCCATGCTCAGCCCCACTCTGAAAACGTGGGGCCATGCTGGCTCTCTGTGCTGACATTTTTTGGCTTAGAAATGAGGAAGGGCAGCATCTGCTTTCAGAAATTGCTCCAGGCCCCTGAACCCAGGGTCTGTGTCCTCACTGGGAGCCGCTATTCCTCAGAACTGAGCAGGCGCCCTGTTGCTCCCCTCATCCTGAGCGGTGGGAGCCCAGGGCAGCTGGCTGAGGGCCTGCGGCACTGAGGAGATGGCCTGCCCAGGCTGTCCTTGTCAGGGGATGCTGCGCTCTCACACGGCTGGTAGAAGGGAGTGGGGCAGTTCGTCTGAATTTTCTCTGACTCGGTGTTAACACTGATAACTGTTCTTAAAGTGCATTACATAAAGTAGAATAACTGTCTATGAAATTCCTCCAAGGACATTATTAACAACACGGTTTTGGAGAAAACTATGATAATAAATAATATTCTAAATACTTGTGAATTAAGCCATAGTCTGAAATTAAGAAAACCTCAACCCACTGTCCTCACAGGTAGAAAGCCCAGCACATTAGGACTCCTGGGCTTAGAAGCCTGAGTCGGCACTAAAGTAGACTGCATTAGTCAGCAGAGGAGCTCAGGAGGTGCTGGTGAGCCATGCCATGATGGAGGCTGACAGCTCTGCATCTCTTCTCCTGAAGTGCTGCGATCCTCTGGTGAACCACGGGGAAGGCTGAATTGTATTCTGATGTCCAGCCTCACCGTTTGGCTTGGGTTCCCCCCCACACACACACATTAAAAACGTAGAGAAGCTACTGAGTTAATTAAAGATAAATTGGAATTTGTGGAATTTGATTTTTTAAAAATTGTTAGAAGTGGTGCTTGTATGAATTGATATATTGTTATATATGTCAACTAAAGGATAAGCATTCAGTGAGCATTTTAGTTTTCCTGTTTTCTGAAAGTATAGGGGAGATAACCTAGAAATATATACTATTTGAAATGTGTCTAAAAATAGGAAATGCTTGAACATCTTCTACTGTGACTGCCACCTCTGGCGTCGTCTTGGGTGGCTGCTGTGTTACTTTTAACAAGGTGCTTCCTGGCTGACCTCTCTGTGCAGCTTGAGCCTCCCACTTAGTAACCACAGCTGGTGTTCTGATGTATGTCGTGTGCTTCTGTGCACTGAGAGCTTTGCACTCTGGTCGTGCCGTAGGTCATCTGATCAGAACACACCTGGCAGTGTTAAAGTCCTGCTGTGTTTTCTTTAAAAGAAATTCTTATGTATTTGTGTCTTTTAAGTTTTACAGCAAATGAGCTTTTAGGCTTCCCTTTGATGTCACTAGTAGTCAGCGTCCGCCAGGTTAGAGTCAGGATGGTCATGCCGCAGGTCTGAGTTCAGCACCGAGTTCAGTAGTCGGAGCTCTGTGCTGTCAGACAGGCCTGGGCAGCCAGGAGGTGCTCACAGCCATGCCAGCACGTTGCCCTTGGTGTTGGACAAGAACAGGGCAGCTCTTTCTTAAAGGTGATGTGGCTAGAACCCTGGTTTTCGCGCACAACCAGAAATACGTCAGGTGCGTAGGAAGGCAAATTTGGGAGTAATCCCAACAGTTACTTGTGCTTAAGTGTAAGTGGCCTGTAAATCGGCTCACTTCCTTGGTACCTGGTTTGTGGTCTCCATAAGTATCATTTCCTCTAAAAAAATCTTACTAGGCCCTGGAGATGAGGTAGATTGCTGGTCTCCCATGGGGTGAGGGAAGTGGGATGGGAGCATCCTGTCCATTACAGAGCAGGGTGCTCCTGATGGCCACAGGATAGTTGGAGGGTCCCTGAGGGTAACAACTATAGTAGGTTGAGGCATAGCAATACATCTAAACCCAGGAGCTCAGCATGACGCTAAGGACCCTAACTAACTAGGCACCAGGGCGCTTAGGAGACAGTTCAGAGCATCAGCCTTATTAGGACCTAGATTCAAGAAACTAGTTAGGCAAAATGCATAACATGAGACAGTGGGAGACTAGATCACTAGCTAGGTGATTGCAGTATCAAGGAATTACCGTTAATTTACTCTGTCAGGCATAGTGATACACACTTGTAATCCCAACTACTCGGGAGGCTGAGGCAGAAGGATCACAAGTTGAAGGCCAGTCTGGGCCATATAGCCAGACCCTATCTCAAAATAAAAAAATTTAAAAGGCCTGGGAGTTTAGCTCAGTGGCAGAGCACCCCTGAGTTCAGTCCCTCTATAATGCCACACTGCACACATTCACACAGTGTCCTTAGCTTTTGAGGATATACTGAAATAACCCTGTCTTAGATTTGCCTCTACATGAGTGGATACAGATGCAATGAGACATAAGGGTATAGATGGCTGGCATTGACGCTGTTGGTACCGAGTGGTGGGTGCCGAGGCTTACGTGCCATTTGGATGACTTCCATATTTGTTTCAAGTTTTCCTTAGTGAAATGTTAGAGAAGAATTTACTTAAATTTGGACTTGTAGAGATTTATAAAAGGAACTTAAAAGTTGAGAAATGTTGTGGGGCAGTGGTGCATGCCTGTAATCTCTGCCACTCAGGAGGCTAAGGTAGGAGAATTGTGAGTTTAAGGCCAGCCTCAGCAACTTAGTGACACACTGTCTCAAAATAATGTGGCTCAGTGGTAGAGCACTTGGCTAGCATGTGCAAGGGCTTGGGTTCCACCCCTAGTACTGTCCAAAAAATAGATTAATAAAAGTTTTCCTCAATATAAAAAAAAAAGTACTCGATTTTAAATGTTTTTTTCCTTTCTTTTAGGGTATTATAGGTCTCTCTATTTGTTGATCAACAGCAAGCTTCCATCAAGTATTGAATATTCTGATTTATCTCGAGTTCCTATAGCAAAAATTTTGCTGGAGAATGTCCTAAAACCGTTGCACTTTACCTACAGCTCCTGCCCAGAAGGTGCAAGGTGGGTGAGAGGGGGTGGTGGAGGGGCGTCTGGCTGTCAGGCGTCTCTATGGGATGCTGCTGTGCATACAGACTTGAATCAGTGTGGCTGAGTTCACGGGAACAGCACTAGTGTGCTGTGTCGTCCTGCAGCCTCACAGGATTCTGGAATTCTGGTGGCCTGGTTATTTTCAGCTTCCCGGTACTGTCAGGATGTGGCCGTCACCTGACTAGGGAGGCTGTGGATCAGGCTGACTTCAGGTTGGTCACCTGGATCGGTCGAGGAAGTAGCTGTCTGTTAGAGGAATGTTCAGTTAATTGACTGTCCCTTGGTGAGCAACGTGCTCTGGTGTCACAAAGCTCTCCTTTTCCTTTTCAGGCAGCAAGTTTTCTCAGCCTTCACAGAGGAGTTTCTGGCAGCACCTTTTACAGATCAGATTTTCCGCTTCATCATCCCGGCCTTAGCAGATGTACAGACCGCTTTCCCTTACGAGCCCTTTCTGAATGCACTGTTGTTACTAGAGAGTAGATGTTCAAAAAGGAGCCGTGGAGCACCGTGGCTTTTCTATTTTGTTTTAACTGTTGGCGAAAATTACTTGGGTATGAAACACAAGATACATTTTACCTGAACTCCTACGTAGGTAGCATGAGCAGATGAGCCGGGAGAAGGCTGCGCTGTGGCAAGTGTCACGTGGTAAAGATGGCTTCCTGGGTGGGGCCTGAGCAGGGCGCTTTGCCTTGTCCCTGGGCTGGTCTCCAGGCACAAAGGGAAGGCTGCTCTTCCGGCCTGTGTTCTCTGAGGCTCGTGGGTTTTTCTGGTGTGCCCATTCTGGAATCAGAAGGCTTGCCTCTGGGAGCGTTAACTCCTGTATGTGTGCACGGTTAGAACCGAGGGACCTAGGGAAGACGAAGCTGGTTTCCCGCTCACCCTAGCTGCCTCTGGGTGGCCTGTGATCACTTCAGTTCTGGCCTGTCTCCCTGGAGGTAGGGACAGACCCCCACAGCTTGAGGACTCAGACCCGCCAGCCTGCCCGCCTTCACACACTTTGTGCACATGGTAGTTGTCACCCATCTTCTGAACAACCCACAAAAATTGGATTCCCTCAGTCCCTCCTTAGGTTTGATAATTTGTAAGCAGCTCACAGAACTCAGGGCAGCATTTCTGATGGCTACCAGTCTGTTACAAAGGACATAGATGGACAGCCAGAAGCAGAGACTCATTGGGCAAGGGACTTAGGAGGGCACACCGCCTCGAACGCTCCCTGGTACCTGTGGGTGGGAGGGCAGGCTGTCGAGGCCCCCTCGCCCCCATCACCTCATCAGCATGAGTTCAGGCTGCATCCTCGGGATTCCCCAGGGACCCTCTTTGCTTTCAGGACACCTAAGAGTTTTGGTTGTTCTGGGACAAGGACCAAATCTACTTCATAGCAAAGCACAGTTGGAATTTTAAACACTCAGTTCAGGCTGAAATGCTTCCTCGGGTAGGAGGAGGTCACACCTGTTCCCTTCCGTGGGTGGCACTAACTAAAGCTGTGGTGCTTGTTTCACCAGGGGTGCTCTCTGAGGAGGGCCTGCTGGTGTATCTGCACGTGCTCCAGACTTTCCTCTCCCAGTTACCTGCCTCCCCTGCCGGCGCCAGCTCCCAGGACTCCACCAGCGACTCTGAGGACGAGAGCGAGGAGGCCGACAAGCCCACCAGCCCCGTAAGCCCACACCAGGCCCTGAGATGCACCAGGAGCCTTTCTGGCTCCCTGACCCCGGGGCCCTTCCTCACACCCACCACCCTGCGTGGTTTTCTCTGTGTGTGTGAGGGGGTGACGTGGCGGTATGTAGCTTGGTCTTGGCTAAGTCAGGTCATTTGTGTATTAATTATTGCTCATGAAGCATTTCCTGCAGTGAGATTGTTGAGCCCAAGGTGAACTCTCCTTCCTGTCCTGTGAGCACTGCTGGGCGTGGAAGGCGTGTCAGGACTCACTTTGGAATCCATGGTCACATCTTTAAGCTCCCCTTCCTCCTTTCTCCCTGGTGTTAGGGAGTGAGCCCAGGGCTCTGCCGCTGAACTTAGTACCCCAGCCCCCTTTGTTCTGTTTTACTGCAAGTAATACAAGGCATTATGATCACATGGACACCCATGAAATTGTGTTTGCTTAGATATAAACCTGATGCTGACCATTTTTTCCTCCTACATGAAAAGGCTTGAGGTGTGGCTGTGACAGGCTGCTGGGTTTTGTTTTCCATCTGGAGTCTCGTACTGATAGTGCTCACTTGAGAGTGGCCTGGTGGTCTAGGTGGAAGAAAACTTCAGTGTCTGTTGACGTGAGGGTGGGTCAGTACTGTCCTTTACCAGACAGCTTCTTCAGCCGGAGGGGAAGAGCAGCACAGGGTCACTGCCAGGGTCACGGCTGGTTGAGGGCTCCTACAAAGAAGTGAAACTGAGTTTTTTGGTGGGTGCTGATAATGTCTCATCTGTCAAGACTCAGAACTGTGCACCAAAATATGGATTCTGTTGTAGAGTCAACTAAAGAATGAGGTCTGTAGATAGAATATAGGTAAAATTTTTGGTTTTAGAAGAAAGTAAAATTTTTAAGTTGCCTTCCACAGAATCTATGAAAATGAGATTTATGTAAACTACTGCCAGTATGGCAAAGAGGGCATAGGCTGTGTTAGCTAGGGAGGCGGCAGACACTTCCTCCTCTGCTGGACGTTGCCACAGGGAAACTCTGTGGAGACCCCTAAGCAGAGGGAACCACAGGCCCGCTGGCTGAGGTTGTGCAGCCTACACTCGACAGTGAGGTTGTTGGTGAGTGTTTTTTTCTTGTTAAGTCTGTGGAAAAGCTACTATACTTTACTTTTCCTCTTTTTTAATACGTAAGGTTTCAGGGCCTGTTGATCACATGGCTTTGTGCTCTGTCTGATCCTCTTCATTTTTCCCCTGCCTGGTCTTGTCCCTTCTCTCCTGTCCGCCTTGGAATGGAGGACTAGTGGCCCACGTGGGAGCTAAGAGTCCTCCTTTTGTTTTTAGCCAGGTCTGCTACATCCTTTTCGCCTGTGGCCTGATTTGGTTGTCTGAGGTTCTTAGTGGTCAGTTTGCCCTGAATAAACTTCCTTGTCCTTAGGATTCTGTGTAATCTGTTTACTTACATGTACAATTGATTTTAAAATTGTACACTCCAGAACAGCGGTGCCCACGTGTATGGTCTGACATTCATGTTGCTCCTTAAAGACTCAGGTTGACAGGTGGAGTTTCAGCTTTTACTCTGAAGCAGTGTTCAGTTGGCGCTGTTAAGTTTGGCCGAATATTGAAAGTGATAAGACAAGCTAGCGCTGATGTTTCCAGCTGTGGGCAGGAGGAGGAACCTTTGGAGTGCCTTACCCACAGGAGCTGCATGCACAGCCCAGGGCTTCTCTCAGCAAACCATTAAAATGGTGAAGACTAAATTTACCACGAACGCCCTTTGATTTAAAAAAAAAAAATTGATACTTTTACTTATTTTGCTTAAAATAATCTCTGATAATTTAAAATGGAAATGCCCTCAGAAAGTAGTATGGATATACCATGTTTGCTGTCTCGGTACAACTCACTCTACAATGTATGAAATGAATTTTTCATAAAATGTAAATACTAAGCCAGGTGTGGTGGTACATGCCTGTCATCCCAGTGACTCAAGAGACTAAGGCAGGAGCATTGCAATTTTGAGGCCAGTGGTTAAGCACCCTGGCTTAATACCCTGTGCCCCACACTGCCCAAAAAAGTAAATACTGAAGAAGGTCATATTGGCAGGCAAAAACTGAATGTGACCGTTTTGTGTCATCCACTGTATAAAACTGGCGTGAGCAGTGACCTAGAGAGGCTGCCTGTAATGTTCCCCATTTTCTCCTGGAAAGCGTTGATGTTGGGGGCAGGCGAGTCCTAGCAGTGCCCTCCACTCAGCAGGACTTGTGTGTTTCAGGAGGACGGCAGAGTCTCTGCCCCATACATCACCGAGGAATGTCTAAAGAAGCTGGACACGAAGCAGCAGACCAGTGCCCTGCTGAACCTGGTGTGGAGGGACTCGGCCAGCGAGGAGGTCTTCACCCGGATGGCCTCCATCTGCCACACGCTGATGGTGCAGCACCGCATGATGGTGCCCAAAGTCAGGCAGGTCTCCCTGGGGTCCATGTGCAGAGCCAAGCATGCCCTGGCCGGGGCGCAGGTCCCCATCAGTTCAGCTGTGTAGAAAATGGAATTTTTTTTTTTTTTAAACCAACTAATGCTGTTGGCATCTTTCCTGGCCCCATACATGCTGCCTCAGCAGGTCAGGTCATGTCTGATTCTGTAACACCTGCAAATGAGAGTGTAGACCAGGCTACCTGTCTTGAAAGTTGGACGCAGACCTTTGTGACAGCCAGTATGTGAACATTTCTTCTTGGGCTATTTTCATAACACCCGGTTTATCAGGTTGCCCTTGGCAGTTTACTCTAGTAGGTAAATGTTTGTTTTACAAGGCTCTGAGATAAACTTTTGGTTGGGACTAAAACAGATGCCCAACTTTTTTGTAAGGTGGTTCATTTGAACTTAGATGGTCTCAATGGTGGTCCTAAGCTGTGTCTTCCCACTTGGAGTGACAGTGGCTGGTTGGATATCTGAGAAACAGCTGGGTGTAGTGCAGAGCAGAAGCAGCTGTTGTGCTGATGTCGCACAGGCAGGCTGCAGAAAGCACCACCTGTCAGTGGGACCTGTGCAGATTCCTGTCCCCCCATGAAGTTCTGTCTCTGCAAAATATCACCCTGTCACACACACAGAGCACAGCATTCTCTGGCAAGGGCCAAGAGAAAGGTGAACCAGCTATCAGAGTGGCCTGGTGAGCATTCCCTGGCTCTCTGCTGCCCACTGCAGTGGGAGAGGCAGGGCACTGTGAACTGTGACCAGGTCATCCTTAGGCTCTGTACAGGCAATTGCTGCAGAGCTGGGGGTGACCTAAGCCAGGGCCTCCTTGCTCTCATGTGCCACAGAGCCTGCTGCTTTGGGTAGTGGCCACTAGTTGACTCTGCACTGCCCTGGACTGAGTGCCCCAGTGAACTGCTTAGGGTGCTGAGTAGGTGGAGCCCCTTTTGTACAGACTGGACCTCATGGGCACAGCACCTATCTCTTCCAGGAAACCAGTATTGAGAGTGTTTCCAGAGCTCATGAAATAGCACATAGCCTTGCTTTAACTTTTGTAGATTTTAACTCCTTTCAGATTTGATTTTTTTTTTTTTTTAAGTATTTAAAAGATGATTGACATATCCCAAGCTGATAACTCATCCTCAACTCCTGTCTGGCTAATATCAGTTCATCGTCTTTTTAGAGCTTGGATTTGCAGTTTTAATTTCTGTTTTACATTGATTGTTAGTGTAAAAGATTGTAGAGTCCCATTTAGACTGGTATGCAAAGATTTCCAAGACAGATGTGTGCATGAAAAAGGAAGATTAAGAGATCAGTACTCATAATTACCTCCTTTTTGTGTAAAAAAGAGGGAAAGGGTAAGAATATCTGATTGTATTTGTTTAGAGAAACGTACGGAGTGGGCACTAATGAGCATGTGTGTGGAGGTCGTTACAGCCCTACTGTCTCTGTGCTGCTTGAATCTGGGTGAAGTAGAGTAAGTTGCTAGCTGCTGTTTTCACTTGTTTTTTGAGGTGCTGGGGATGGAACCTGGAGCTTGTGTTGAGCCACATCCCCAGTCCTAGCTTCTTTATTTGAGAGGACATTGCATGTCTTGTTATTGGACTTGTGAGTCTGAGGAAAATCTGGATTTAAAGTTATTTTTTCCTTGTACTGGGAGGGCAGTGCTTGGCAAGCATGCAGGAGGCCCTGGGTTCAGTCCCCACACTGCAAAAAATATATTACTGCTTAAAAATGTGAATAGATCCTAGATGGTTCCCTTGTGGGATGGGTCCAGGAGGGCACTGTCCAAACTCCCCCAGGTCTAATGGCAGCAGGGGTTTTCAGGCAGGGACCTGCGGCAGCCTGTCTGAAAGTGCCCACTCGAGGGCTGTAGCCCGTGTGCCTCCTGTGACGTTCTGTGGGCCAGTGGGCAGGTGCGCCACTCTGAGCTGAGCAGGGCCTCAGTGGCCTCATGGGCGGGCTTGGCGTGGCGTTCTACATTCTTTTTTTTTTTTTTTAATATATATATTTTTTAGTTGTTGGCAGACCTTTATTTTTATTTATTTTTATGTGGTACTGAGAATCAAACCTAATGCCTCACATATGCCTCATAAGTGCACTGAGCCCCAGCCCCAGCCCCACATGCGACATTCTTCATCCTTCCTCTCTTGGCCCTTCCACCCGCTTCCTCCGCAGATGCTCCTCTCCTGCCTTCTCTTTCACTCCTGGGTTTCTTTTGTGGTCTCCTTCATGGGTTCTCTCTCTGTCTCAGTGTTTTGAAAGCTTTGCTTCTTTTTCCTTTACTTTTTGGGCCTTTTTCTTTCAGTTGATTTTCCAGGTGATCTCTTTCACATAACAGCTTCACCTGAGTTAGGTCGACTCTCTGGGTTCTCTTTAGCCTGCTGACACCTTGGTGCTCCAGCTTCATGGAGAGGTAGAGGGAGGGACCTGTTCCCATACACCCACACACCTCCCTGAGGCCCTCCATCCGTCCTATGCTGGCGAATGTCCCCGTCATTCATGGTGCTGTCTGTGCCCAGTCCTGGAGCCGCAGTGCCTTGCACATGGGTTAAGCACATGCAAGGACCCTGCAGCATGCCTGGAGCAGGCCCATCCTCTCAGGAAGTCCCTGGGCCACGCTGTCCTGGGGAGTGGACTTAGACTTTCTTCCAGCAGTGTCCTGCCTGCCTTCTGTCTCCACAATGTGTCTGCTTCAGGTGTTGCCACACTAGATTTTTGGAAGCAAAGCCACCTTGCTTAAACCTCACGGTGACTCCCTTTGCTTTCAGAAACACTTCCTGTTCCTTGGACTGTGGATTTTTAGCAGAGCCTTTCATACCAGATATTTGGAGTCACCTCTGACTTGACCTGTGGCTCAGGCTGCTTTTCCCAGCCTTGCTTGATCTCTTGGTTTTCGATCACCCGTCCCACTTCTCCTACCCTCTCCTTCTGCACCCACGGGTGTCTGCACCATAACTCTGCCCCTCGTCCTGGTCTGTCCTGGAAGAGATGGGCTGGCATGTTCTTCTAGGCCTGACTGTTTGCTCTAGCAACAGGTCTAAAAGCTTTGAAACCGAGTATTAAAGGTATTGTTTGAGGGGCCAGGACAGTTGGCACCATAATTTGCCTGTAGTTCTTATATAAATACATCAAATCAAGGCATCCCAGATCAATTCTATATGTTTGATTTCCCCCGCCCCCCAACAAAAACTAGTAGATTGAGCCAGCATAGGAGCACCCGGTGCTGCTAATCACACTTTGGAGCTGTGTGCCCTGCACGGGGCTGTGTGTGCCCAGCACAGTGGATGTGCAGCAACAGCAAATGGTCTTTCGCTCTTGGTTTACAAGTTCATGGTTTTTTGTTTTTTGTTTTTTTTAATTTGTTTTACATAGTTGTACAAGTTCATGTTTCATGCTTTAATAATGTAGGATAAAATGATTATTAATAACTTGAATGGACAAAAATAGATTTCTTTCATTGTATATGCAGAATTAAATATTATATATTGATAATGTGATTTATAAAAAAATTTATAATGATTTTAAAGATGTACTGGAGAAAGAAATAAATTTATTTCTTTGCCTATGATTTCATGGTTGCTTTTGTTAGTATTTTCAGTATAATGAATGGATTTAATCAACTATTGATCATGTTAAAATTTGCATTCTTTCGTGAAGGTCAAATAAAACTAACGAGTATTTTATTTTATTTGTACTGGGGATTGAACCCAGAGGTTCAATCCCACTGAGCCACCTCCACAGCCCTTGTTAGTTGTTATTTTGAGACAGGGTCTTGCTAAGTTGCTTAGGTTCTCACTAAATTGTTGAGGCTGATGTCACACTTGTGATCCTCCTGTCTCAGCCTCCTGAGTTGCTGGGATTACAGGCGAGCCACACGTAGCCAACATTCCTTCCTAAAAATCATATTTTCCTACCTGGGTCTTACTGTGAATTCATCTTACACATGTTGAGATTTTTTTTGACCCTTGCATTAAAAAAAAAAAAAAAGTTCATAGGAGATATTTTCTGATGATGCCGCTATAACTAGAACATGTCTCCTATCACAGTGCAGCACTCAGCCCAGAGCCAGTTCAGAGTCCAGCTCTGCCCATTCTTCAGAGTTCTCCAGTCTCTAATTGGTGTGATAGAGGAAATGCTGTTAAAAACTTCTTAGTTTTAAAATGTCTTTTTACATAGAAATGATTTTTGAGATGTTAAACTTATTTTTTTGTGTTTGTTTCAGGACAGTGACTTCAGTCGGTCATTAGGTAGAGATTCTAAGTGCATACCATTAGTGTCCCTGTGAGCAGGAGACCATGTCACAGCATGTTGGGGGAGCAGCCTCAGCCTGTGTGGGTGCCTCAGGCTGCCCCGCCGGTGGCTCTGCACCAGGGTCATGTCAGACGGGAGCTCGCTGTGAGGTCACTGTGGCTGTGTTCTTAATTGGGCCTTGTCTTCAAGTACAGCTTTGCTTTATAGGAAGTGCATTGAGCGATGACTTGACTGCTTCTCTTTGTCCCCCACTCCCGCTTCTTTTCAGGCTTCTCTACAGTTTGGCCTTCAATGCCAGGTTTCTGCGGCACCTTTGGGTCCTCATCTCTTCCATGACAACACGGATGATCACAGGGTATGTACTGCATCTGCTCACCTGTGGGCCTCCTGCTGTGGCCCCCATGCCTGACACAGTGTGGCAGGAGGGCGTTTGGAAGTGCTCGGCTTTGTTTTAGAGGAAAAATTCTGAATGGTCTTAATTTCACACACACCAAAATTAGTGCCTTGTTTTACAGTTATTTTTATGCATTATTAAGAGTAGCTCAGTTGATAGAATGGAAGGAAGAGTTGGTTTTTCATATACACGAGAGGTTGGTGGGTTGGGGTGAGGGTCTGGGATTTCTGCACTCCACTCCTCTGCAGTCCAGTTTGGTCTGTAGCATGTCGGGTGGTGTGCAGCAAGACCCTGTGCTGAGATGTGTGCCTTTCAGTCAGTCCCTGTCAGCCCCTGAATGATTGGAACTGGGATTTGGTCATCTGCATGAACTGTGCTTCCTAACAAAGGGGATCGTCACTGTGGACAGCATCACTGTCCTGCTTTGCCTTTATTTAATCTTAAGCATCTGTGAGGAAAAGAGAGGGTTTGTTTTGTTCTTGTTTTTTTCTTCTTCATTGGTTGGCTTTAGTTTTTGGTCTCTGGGATTGAACCCAGGGGTGCTTTACCCCTGAACTACATCCCCACCCTTTTTACTTTTTATTTTGAGACAGGGTGTGTGATCCTCCTGCCTCAGTCCTCCCAGTTGCCGAGATCACAGATGTGCACCACAGTGCCTGGCAGTAGGGAGTTTTTAGTGGTGACCCCGCGTCTGCTGAAAACTCAAGAAGGTGGAGTGGTTTATCTTAAGTCAACCTTGAGAGTACCCACAGACAAATGAGAGCCACAGAGGATACCCTGATGTCTAGAATATTTCTGTCTGAAATAGGAGGCTTTGAATATGTGCCATTGTGCTGTGGTGCCAGGCACATTTCAGCCACTCCTGCCTGTGTCAGCCCTGAGAGCCTGGGTTTTCATGAGTGACAGGTTTACTTAGGGCCGAAGGAGACTGGGGATTGTTAGGACAGGAAATTATCATTTCCCAGTGAGTATCCCCGCTTAGCAACAGAGACACCACCAAGGACTGCCTGACTTGTTTATGGCATTTGTCTCTTGGTGAGGAAATGGAGTCCTTGTGTATGAAAGACAATTGAGATATTGTTAATTATATTAAATTAATAATATTTTATAAGGTGATAAAGTTATATGGGTTTTTGAAAACAATATTTCTAAAAAGGCAGTTGAGAACTTCTTTTATTCAATTTATTCACACAAAGTCCTCTTAAGAACTGTCCTGTATATTGATATCTTCCAATTACATATGTTTCATATTTGCTGTCAAGAATAAAAATTTAAATGAAATACATAAATTTTTTGAATGTGTGGCACTGGGGATTGAACCCAGAGTCGCTGTGTCACTGAGGCACATCCCCAGCCCTTCTTATTTTTTTATTTTGAGAGAGGTCTCTAAGTTGCTAGGCTGGCCCCACACTTGTGATCCTCCTGCCTCTGCCTCCTGGGTCCTTGGGATTACAGGCATGCGCCACCGCACCTGGCTGAAGTACACAATGTTTTTAAGAGTGGCACTGAATTTAATTTGAAAATAGTTTTGCAACCAGACTTGCACAGCAGAGTCCTGAGGGAATGTGTTGAGAGCTCTGAGACTTGGGCCTGAGATCCTTCTGCCCTGCAGCTGGGCTAGCTAGGAACAGCCAGTGTGTCTAGCTACTTGTCCCAGTGAGCAACCATTTCAGCGCATCAGACATTTTTGCAAGTGATATTTTTATTCGCATACTTCACCTTAAATACTTGCTGTTGGAGTTGGACCCCGGGTGTCCTCCTTGTCAGGTTTCAGGAACTCACAGCCAGCTGGCTGCCCTTTTCTGGTGGGCATCCCTCTACCGGAGCCTAACACCTAGGTGCTCTGCCCCATGTGCTCAGCATGTGCAGATAGGCCAGCGATCTTGAGTAGTGCTCAGGATTCTAGGCGCATGTCCACTTGGTAGGCAGCTTATGTAGAAGGCAGGAAACTATTTAAGGTGCTGCTGGGTCCCCACAGATAGTGTGCAAACCTTCATTCTGAGGGTAGAAACAGGGGGCAGTAATTCAACCAACTTCCCCAAGTTATGAATCAGTGTCTTTTCCATTTCTATAAATCATGGACTTTTAATCTGCTCATAAGTCTTCTGAGATGGACCCTGTGTCAGAGAGATTTGAGTCTGTGTTTACAGCAGGAAGCATGGTCAGCAGAGGACCCAAACACTGTTGTTTCATTGTGCCCCAGCTGCAGGTCCCCAGCGCACACGGGCCCTCTTTACCAGTCCTGTTTTCTGTTGCTCCAGTCAGAAGGACCCATTCCTCTTGCGTCCTCATGGGCTAAAGAGAACAAGGGAGTGCTGGTTGATCCCCAGGGGTTCACATGATCCACATGGTGTCCCTAGAGCATGGTTCTGGAGCCGTGCACACAGGACTCTGAGCAGGACTGAGTGAAGTGGGCCCAGCACTGCTTAGACTCAGGAAACTGCCCGCCTGGCTGCTGTACTCCCCTAAATAGCATGTTCTCCTAAGTAGTATCAGTTATTTTTGTGGTTTTTCATTAAGTGGCCAGGGAACTAAAAGGTACTGACCATTATTTTTACAAATATCACCTAAACGTAGGACATTAAATTCTTCTGCTTGTCAGCAAATTTTTTGCTGAACGCCACTGTGTGGGTAGTGCTGCACAAGGCATGGTGGGGAGTCCTTCTGGAGGTGTGAGGGCCGGGCTGGGGACAAAGCCAGGGTTGTACAGTTAAGTCAGCCTTCTGCCTTCCCTTTGACTGTAAGGTACGATTGCCGTTCTCTGTCCCCACCGCGTTTTATTTTGGATGGATGGCTTTCCTTCCTTAACTCACGGATTGACTGATTATCCTGCCCAGCGTCAGTGCCTGGCCTGGTATGTCTGCCGTGTTCGGGCGTGCAGAATGGCAGCTGGCCCTGTGGACCTGGTCCTGGCGGATCTCGCCATGTCAGGGAGGCGTGAGGGTGGTGCCATGTAGGTTTGCTAAGCCAGGCGAATGGGACTGCGAGGAGACATGGAACTGTTACTAAATGCCCACCAGTTGAAGAACTGGACTTGCAGAGGGGCAGGGAGCAGACTCCCGCTGAAAGATGTGGACTCACTGAACAGGTCAGAGCTCTTCAGAGTGGTAGAGACCCTGCCTTCCCTAAAGGCTGCCCCACCACTGTGCCACCTTGGTGCTTGCTTGGCTCAGAGGGGGCCAGCAGGAGAGGAGTGGGGCTGGCCAGGGCACGGGGCACTGAAATGAGCCAGCCGAAAGCAGAAAGTGGGTGTGGAGCTGTTTGGAAAGTTCCGGTAGTCGGGAGCTCCGTGAGTCTCTGGGACCTCTGCTGACTGCCAGGTGGAGAGGAGGCCGTGGTGTTCCTCGTAGGAGGGAAGTCCGCGTCGCCCTCGCCCTCTCCAGGGCCTCGGCCTTGGCCTGAGTGCCCACTGGCAGGAAGAGCAGCCCTGGGGGGAAGCCAGGTCTGTACCCCTGACTGGCCTGTGTTGCCCCAGTGACTCTGCCTTGCCTTCAAGTCATTTTATTGTTAATGTCACTGTAGTTTTCATTTGTCTAATATCATTTCCTAATTAGACCCCAAACTAAACCTGATTTTGAGATAACTGGATAGCTCTTTTCCTCCCTGTCTCCACCCCAAGGTCGATGGTGCCGCTGCTCCAGGTGATATCCAGGGGCTCTCCCATGTCCTTCGAGGACTCGGGCCGCATCATCCCGCTCTTTTACCTCTTCAGCTCCCTCTTCAGCCACTCACTGATTTCCATCCACGATAATGAGTTCTTCGGCGACCCCATAGAAGGTGAGCGTTCTGAGGAGCTCCTTGGCTGCTGCCCAGAGGCTGTCGGTCTTCACAGAGAGTGGGCAGCTTCCAAGCCTTCGCAGTGTGCATGCCATGTTGAGAGAGGGGAAAGGGGGCTGATTGGAAACGGGGGTGTTTGCAGTTGTAGGGCAGAGGCGGTCATCCATGATGCCCTTCACGCTGGAGGAGCTGGTCGCCCTGTCCCGCTGCCTGCGCGACGCTTGCCTGGGCATCATCAAGCTGGCCTACCCGGAAACAAAGCCCGAGGTGCGGGAGGAGTACGTCACCGCCTTTCAGAGCATCGGCGTCACCACCAGCGCTGAGATGCAGCAATGTATACAGATGGAGCAGAAGCGTTGGATTCAGTTGTTTAAGGTATTCCATGTACGGGCAGGTGTCGTTTCCTGGGGCTAAGTAAGCCTAGATTTGGTTTTGGCCTGATTGATTTCAGAATAATAGAAATACAGGTTTGTTTCAAGCATGTTTTTTAATTTACAAAACTTTTTAAGAAAAGTTACCTTTATTTTTGCATTTGCCTCATTTTAATACCTTGTTTTTGATATTGTCACGTGCATCTTGTAAATTGTCAAAGGACTTTCTTTGATAAGGTATAAATGATTAAAGTTTTCTCTTTTTTGTACCAAGGATCAAACCCAGGGACACTTAACCACTGAGCCATGTCCCCCAGCTGTTTTATGTAGAGGCAGGGCCTTGCTGAGTTGCTTAGGGCCTTGCTAAGTTGCTGAGGCTGGCCTCAAACTTAGGATTCTCTGCCTCATGCCTCCCAAATCTCTGGGATGATAGGTGTGTGCCACTTTGCCTGGATAAATGTTTTCCTTTTTATTTTTCACTAATAGATCTCAAACAGCTTTTACAGTTTTTCATCTTGTTAAAGGCAGAGTAACAAAGGTGGGATTGGTCACTCATTTTTAATGCTAGGCGCATATGAATTATGCTAAGATGTGTCGTTCTCACACGCAGAAAGTGGGGGGATGTTCCTTTGCTGGGTGCTGGCTGGGAACCAACACCACTGGGAGTGTCACTGCTGTGGGGCGGAGAGGGAGGGTGCTGCCTCGTCAGCAGCAAACGCCCCTCGTCAGCTGAAACTGCTCATTAACGGAGGGCGGGCAGACGTGGTGCACTTCCCAAATTGAGTGCTGGATTTACAGCTCCTCTCCCACCAGCGACCCCGCGCCCGGCAGCGCTCAGGCAGAGCCATCGACTGTCCCTTCAGGTCTTTTATCACTGCTTTTGTCAAGCTATCTATTTAATTGAAAGAAGTTAATTGAATGAAAATGATCAACTAAGCTTGTATTAATACTGCTAATGGAACTTTCTTCTTGGCCATGTTTGGAGGAAGATGTCAAGCTAGACTTTAGGAAAGGCACATTAATGCTTGCACTTAACCTGATGGGCTAATTAAGGAATGCTTATTCATCCTACAAGTCCAAGAGTCTCTCTGCAGCCCATTCTGCCTGATTTTACAACACATTTCACTTAGGAGCATGAGCATTAGCAGCAGTGAAAGTAACTGATAATGTTTTGATTGCGTGAATACAGGGCTAATGCATCATTGAATTCATAATTTGAACAGATGGGTGTGATGCATGTTTGCACACTTTATTTTAATTACTTATCTCTGTCTCTAAGTAGATGTTGAAGTTCACATGTTGAGCCCTTAATAAATCCTTTCTTAAAAGATTGACGGTTATGTGATTTTTCCAAGTTAAAAATACGCTCTCACCTATTCAGGACTTATAATTGTTGTGGGAGCTTTATCTGAATAAGAGCGTTATGGTGGCATATGTATTTTCCTTTTAGGTTTTAATTAAACTCTGGGATCTTTGCTGGAAACGCTTTCCCTCACGTGGGAGACCAGACTCCGTGCTTGTGCCAGATGATTCCGTTGTTTTACAGCACCTCTGGAGAGTGTCATAATTTCCTATGACAGGCTTATCTTTCAGGACATAGAAATCTCTGTATTTAATAATGCTATAGTAGTTATTTTCTACGCTGGCCCTATTTTGTTTTGTTCAAGCATTTAATTAAAATTTTGTTGCAGTGACTTACTGCCACTTCGTTAATCATTGAAGATTTTAAGAATTAGTGAAAGGATCACTGGTTTTTTGGTTTTGTTTGGTGCTGGTACCAAATGCAGGGCCTGTGCATGGTGGGCTAGCACTCTACCACTAGCTATACCCCCAGTCCTGAAAGTTCACCGTTTTGGGCATCCAGTTGCTTTAGAATTGAAATCATTATCACCAAGACCTCTTGGGCTAAGAATAGGATTAAAATAGGATTTAAAGGATTCCTGGTTTTTTTGATGGAAAATCCCACCCCAAATCATTTTATACTTCCTGCTGTTAAGCCATTCCTTAAAAATGATAAAAATCAAGGCATAATCCATAATCAAGCTATTAGGTTTTCTTAAAAAAAAAAACAACAAAAAATGACCTTTATTATGAAGTACTCAGCAGCACTTGCCCCAGAGTGGGTCCTCGTTCTAGGCAGTGTTCCAGGCTCTGCCTCTGCCCATGCGCTTCCTACAGTGATTCTGTATAGAAGAACACTCATCCCCCTGGATAGCGGCGCACAGCTGGCAGTTGGTAGAGTCAGCTGCTCTTCCACATTTGCCCTCTGAAAACCAAAATGTAAATTTTACCAGCACTTTTTAGGTATTATAGAGCCCAATCCAAATTGGAGTGTCCAAGGTAGAACCAAGTAACAAGGTGAGCACGCTTGGCCAGCGACTTGCGGCCTGCCCCTGACTTTGACAGAACTGCAGATGAGGCCTGACCCTTGCGCACCAACCATTTTCATTTTTCAGCTGGTGATGGTCCTCCCGAACTAATTTGTGTGAGAGGCTCTGGAGACTGGTCACAGAACATAGAATTTTAAGTGGATAGAGTCATCTTTCTTTGTCACTAGAAGAATTGAGGTCAGTTTCTAAGCCCTGAATTGACACTGCTAAAACAGTTTATGCATTTATCAGATTTATAAACTCCTCTTGAAGTGTCATTTATAGCTGTGATCACCTTAGCACTGGAGTAGATGGAGCTGTGCTGGCCGCGTTCGTGGGTGCCCCTGCGTGCAGGAGGCTCTACCCAGCACTGTGGCCCAAAGATGAGTCCTCACCCTCCCTCTCCATGCTGGTCTGCTGGTAGAGCACTGTGGTGTCCGTGATTCTCACTTCCTTGGTGTGGTCCGTTTGCATTTTTCTGGGGTTTTGTTTTTGTTTTTAATTTTTTTTGTGTTAGGGGGGTGGTTACCAGGGATTGAACTCAGGAGCACTCCACCACTGAACCACATCCCCAGCCCTATTTTGTATTTTATTTAGAGACGGTGTCTCACTGAGTTGTTTAGTACCTCACTTTTGCTGAGGCTGGCTTTGAACTCGTGATCCTCCTGCCTCAGCCTCCTAAGCCCCTGGGATTATAGGTGTGCATCATCACACACAGCTTTTTAAAAACTTTTTTAATACAGGAAAAAATTAAAGCAACAGCAGTATACTAACTACATTCCCAGCCTGCTGCTATTAACACTCACTGTTGAAGAGAAGGGGCAGAGCCTTCTACCATACTTTGCTCTTGAAGAGCTGGACCACATCCTCCCCTGTCTTGGAAGGCTGGTTTGTTGATTTTTATTTTGGAGGTGGGTGGGTTACTGGAGATTGAACTCAGGGGCACTCGACCACTGAGGCACATCCCCAGCCCTATTTTCTATTTTATTTAGAGG
>NW_026693520.1:0-37344 GCF_021218885.2 Marmota monax
CAGGGTCTCACTCAGTTGCTTAGTGCCTCGCAGTTGCTGAGGCTGGCTTCAAATTCTCCATCCTCCTGCCTCAGCCTCCTGAGCTGCTGGGACTACAGGTGTATACCACCATGCCCAATGATTTTTATTTCTTGACCACTAATTAAGCTGCATACTTTAAGAAGTAATTTTGTAGTGTTTTAAACACATGCTGGAGAGTATGTTATCTTTTAAGATATATCACTTTTCCTGTGCAAGGCTCTGGGTTTGAGCCCCAGTACTACAAAAGCAACAAACAACAAAATTCCATGTATAATAATTTTTTTAAATATTATTTTTAGTTGTTGATAGTTATTTTATTCATTTATTTTTATGTGGTTCTGAGAATCGAACCCAGTGACTCACATGTGCAGGAAGAGCCCTCTACCACTGAGCCACAACCCCAGCCCCCACATATAGTAACATCGTTTGTTTATTTATTTATTAGTTGTAGTTGGACACAATACCTGTAATTCATGTATTTTTATGTGGTGCTGAGCATCGAACCCAGGGCCTCACACATACTAGGCGAGCAGTCTACCCCTGAGCCACAACCCCAGCCCCGCCACATAGTAGTTTTAAACAGGCAATAAGTAAAGGCCTTGCGACGACAGTAGTCCCTGAGGCATCTGACCGTCCATGCGCCGACTCAGCCTGTGCAAGTGGTCACAGAGGGTCCCTGTCCCCAGGGTGTCACTGTGGTGAGGAAAACAGGCATTCACCGCCACTCTGATAATGGCCATGCTGAGGGCTGGAGCTGTGGGCGAAACGCTGAGCGTGCATGCTCCTAGTCGTGCCACTGGTATTCCTGGGGTCCGTTTTGACGGGCTTTCTGTGGTGAAGTCAGATATGGGAAAGAGTCTCACCTGCTCTTTTTGCCTCAGTGTGCATTTTCTTGAGTTCCTGTGAATGAAGTGCTGCTGAGTATGCTTAGTTTTGAGTCTCTTGAAGAATCAGCCATGCTGACTGGGTTTGTCTTTATTACACGGTTTGGGTTTTGCTTAGCAGATCTTACACATCATATGGAGACGATGTAATTTTCTCTCCCAGTTGCCTTTCAAAACTTGGACTGTGGGGGCTGGGGTTATGGCTCAGTGGCTGAGTGCTCGCCTCACATGTGTGTGGCACTGGGTCGATCCTCTGCATGCATACAAAAATAAATAAGACAGATACTGTGTCCATCTACAACTAAAAAATAAAAATAAAATAAAAAACTTGGACTGTGTACTTACCTTTTGGTTGCAATAGTGTAAACACCAGTTGTGTCATTCAGAAGTGTCATAAGAGGAACGGCATAACAGTGTATGCATTTCTAAGTGTTGAGTAATTTGTTACTTTCTGAGCATTTATGTAATCTAAGGTGTGGGGATTTTGTCTTCGTATTGTGGTGCTGGGAACTGAACCTAGGGCCTTATGCTTGCTGGGAAGAGACAGCAGTTAGTACTGACCATGCTGTGGGCCAGAAAGAACCAGCGCTGGGCCTCCAGAGCTGCAGGAGAAGGTGTCATCAAAGAGCACCGCAGGGTCCAGGAGTGGCCAACTCCAGGTGGGCCCTGATCCCAGCCTGAAGCTGGTTCTGTACTCAGAAAGGAAGTGCTGCTGTGGTATCAGGGTAGGACTTAAAATGCCACCATGTAGAAGCCCCGTCTCAATTGGTAGGAAGTATCCACCAGTTAAAAGCCGAATTCTAGATCTTGAGAGGCTTTCCCCATTGTAGTTCCACCTGCATATCCAGAGTGCTCAAATGTTCCTTTTTCTCTGCCCAAAGGTGGGTTATCCAAGCAGTGTCATACAGTGAGTGAAATGCAACCTATCTGACCCATTTTCTTTGGGCACATAGAATTTCTGGCATGCCTATATACCGGGATTTGTGCTTAATAAAGACAGCACTTGAATCTCTTATCACAAGTACATGTTAACGTATGGAATTGTGGTGCTGTTTTAAAGGGAAAGCTCCATTGAAAATTGAAATTGTGGGATCTTGCTTATCCAGTGAGTGTGTTCGGAAATTTTCACATCACTCTAGTTTTCTTACTTCTGTGATTATTCCAAATTATATTTTATTTAATTGGAAGCAGTGTGTACACAAGCCTGGCCTTTACAGAAAATTGCATTATATAATGTTTCTTTGACTCCATAGTAGTTGTATGATTGAATCCTGGTTCTAGAAATTTAAAACTTTGGCTTTACAGTTTGGGTGTTTGCCTTTATTACATGGTACTTTACTTGTAATAAAGATGTAGTATAGAACTTGGGTCTCTTTTAGGTAGTGCTGTTAGAGCTCTTTAGTCATGTGCTGTAAAAACTGACAAATAACTTCAGATCCCAGATCAGTGCTCAGGCACCTGCTGGGTTCCCTGTAGTCATCTGGGTTCTGTTCATAGAAGCTCCCTGTGCAGCCAGAGAGGAGCTTTGGCTCAGTGAGGAACATGCTGCTCTTGAACTAAGTAAGCTGTAGGATGTGCCAGAGTCTGCCCGCCAGACCCCAGGGAGGCAGGCCACCTCCAGAGGCTCTGTGAAGGATGCCCGAGTTGTTTTCCTTGGAGATCCTGGGGCTGCCTGCCCCAAAGCACTCCATACAGTGTTTCTCAGAAAGATAAGAAAAATTTTACCCAGTGGAGAAAATCGAGGTGGCCTTCACTTTAATTCAGATAAACTGATGTGTCCAGGTTTGTGCTGTAAAGTGTGGTCACTGTCTCCGTGTGGCTTTTAAGGACCATCGTGTGTGCGTGCTGTGGGGGCTTCTGTGTGTGCTAGCAGGTGACTGCTTTGTTTCTGCAGCTTTCCTCGCTCCCTGGCTGGTGGCCTCAGTGGCCTTCTCCCCTGCCCTGGTGGTGGGTGGTAGCTGCTGGACTGCTTGTCTGACCCAGCCCCTGTTCTTCCCTTTAGGTCATCACCAACCTAGTGAAAATGCTGAAGTCCAGAGACACCAGGAGAAACTTTTGTCCTCCAAATCACTGGCTGTCAGAACAAGAAGATATTAAAGCAGATAAGGTGTTCTTGACAGATTCTTAAAGTACTTTTCACGAAATTTTTTTTTTTCTTTTTTCTTTGTGGGGAGAAGAATAAGTTCTTTAAGGTTGTATTTCCTTAGTAAATTAACACTGGTGGTCAGCCTGTTCTTTACATGCCTCCTGGGCTGGGGCTCAGGGCAACATCATCAATACTAATAATCTCTTCACAACTTACGAGAGACAGACCATATCAATTTTCTAAAGGAGCAGAGATAGAGATAAGTATTGCTAAGATCCAGGTCTAAAGTAGGTCGTGTAAGATATTAGAGCATAGCCTTAGCAGAGGGTATCAGGTGTGTCCAGGGAAATTCCTGGCTGCGCTCACTGCAGACTCCTGGGGCTGGAGACGAAGGGCAGGGCGTAGAAGGAGCAGGCAACAGGCCTGCTGAAGACCTGAAGGTGTGGGCGTGGGAGAGCAGTTCAAGTGTGGTGTTCTCCTGGACGCCCACCTTCAGGTCCACCTCGGGGCTATTGCTGTCCCCTGAACAAGGCTGGGGCCCCACAAAGAATTTCCCACCAAAAGGAAACCACCCTTGGCACAGCAGGGAGGACCCTCCAAGGGGGGCATGGGGTGTGAAGAGGGGTCAGAGGTCCCTTTTGGGCTCCTGCCACCCCAGGGACTCTGGATGTCATTGAACACAGCTGCAGCACACTCAAATCAGCATGCTGGGAAAGAAGGAGCTGCCCTGTGGGGCACGGGTGTCGTCCATCGGGCGAGAGGGCGGGACAAGGCAGCCTGCTTAGGACAGAGGCCCAGCTCACTAAAATGAGTGGGAGCTGCTGGATCCTGAGTTGCTGACCTGGTCACCTCCCACAGGTCACCCAGCTCTACGTGCCCGCATCCAGACATGTGTGGAGGTTCCGTCGGATGGGGAGGATCGGCCCGCTGCAGTCCACCCTGGAGGGTGAGTGCTCCCACTGGCACTGCCTGCGGTGGCCAGGCCGTCGCGTCCCGTTTCCTGCGGCAGTGCTCGTGCCTTCAGGGTGCAGTTCTGAGTCTGGGATGCACCGTCGCTCCCCAGCCAGCCACCCTCCCTCAAAATCACCTCAGCTCCGGGTGCCGGGCACCTTCCCCAGGGCAGCTCCGGGCTGGCAGGGTGGTTCCCGGCCTGTGCTCGCCTCTTCTGGAAGCCCCTAAGCAGAGTCCCCCTGCTGGGGCCGAGCGGCTGCCTGCGTCAGGCACAGCCTGGCCCCTGTGCTCAGCCTGTTCTGCCGTGGGTGTGCCTCGGGTTCTGGTCCACTTCTCAGCATGAGGAAGTCAGTTGTTTCTTCTTCAGTCTGGTGATGATGGACTCGGCTGCACTAAACCATCTGTGGGCAGATTTTTATGTGAACAATCTTTTTTTTCCCACTTGAGTAAATATCTGAAAGTGAGAATCCTGAGTCCTATGCCAAGTGTATGTTTGACTTTATAAGAAACTATGAAACTCGCTTCAAAGTGGCTGTACCACTTTGCATTCGGCCCAGCAGTGTCTGAGAGTTCCAGCTATTCCATACGCCGGCCCACACTTGGAATTGTCTTTGTTTTGTTTTTTTGGTTTTTTTCTTAAACCTTTATTTTAAGGTTTAAGGATCGAACCCGGGTCCCGCACGTGCTAGGCGAGCGCTCTACCGCTGAGCCCCAGCACCTGGAATTGTCTTTTTTTAAAAATCATTTTTAGCCGCTTATAAAGATGTGCCATGCTATCTTATGGTTTTAATTTGTATTTCCCAGCTGATAAATGATGTTATCTTTCATGTACTTGCTTTTTTTAACTACTCAGTTTGGGGAGTTTTAATGTATTTTGGTTATAATTCCTTTATATACCTATATATGGAGTGTCAGAGAGACTCTTACTTAGAGCTTCTGATAACTGATGAGAGCATTCAGGGTCCTCCTCTTCTGGGCAGTGAGTTCAGAAGAGCCCAGCCAGGGCTCGTTGTGCTGTGCACAGCTCTCCCTGGTAGAAAGTACAGCTGAGGCCCACAGAGCGCTTAGCCCCGCAGGTCGTCTGGCCTTCACCACATCCCCCCGCCCCCAGGAGAAGAGCGGGCTTATGCACAAGGCGCAGCGTCCTCAGATCCGCACTTGGCAGCCACACCAGCCAGTGAGATTCAGTAGCTGATCAAGGCATCAATTGCTGCTTGATCCAGAGTCCTCATGTCAGATTGGGCTCCCGCTGGTGGAGCCGGGGAAGGCTCAGTTTTGACCCCACTCTGCATGGGCTCTGTGCATATGGCTGGACCGATCCCACGGGTTTTAGATTGGGCCTGGGGTGTGTTTGTGGAGCTGGAGCTAGACAGGCGCATTAATAGGTTATTTTAGTCCTCTTAAGAGTGGCTTTACGAATGCCGACTTTGGTAATGGGCAGTGGACATGGGAAGGACAAGGTACATGGACCACTAATTCTTTGATGTGCCTGGCAGTGGGCCTGGAGTCCCCACCGCTGACTGTGTCTGAGGAGCGGCAGCTGGCTGTCCTGACGGAGCTGCCCTTTGTGGTCCCCTTTGAGGAGCGAGTGAAGGTAAGCCCCTGGTTCCTCTGGGCGTTAGTTGCAGTCCTGGGGCCTGTGCTTGCTGGACAGTGGTCTGCAGGGAGCTGTAGCCCAGCCTTGCTTTCTTCACCGACAGACTCTTCTCTGTGTTTTGTCCTGTTAGCATTAAGAATTAACATACCAGCAAAAACATCTTTGATTTCTTTGTTTAAATTTTTTTATTTTGAGAGATAATCTCACCAAGGTGCAGAGGCTGGCCTCGAACTTGCAGTCCTCCTGTCTCAGGCTCGTTAGGCTCCCTCCTTGCCAGCGTTTTTGATTTATGTTGTTCTTATTAGGTTGTAAGAGCCTGCAATAATTTTTAAGACCTAACAGATACCGCTTTATACAGAATAAAACAATTTTCCCTTGAGTTATAACTGATCAAAGGATTGTTAACTAGAGATTTCTCATGGAGTCTAAGTGCATTTGCTCTTCTCTCTTCACTATTTCCTGTATTTTGCATTATTTTTAAAAATGCAAAATCTTGTGAGGAGAAGCTTCTGTACATTCACATGAAAGCCAACCCTGTCGCCAGCACTACTTTACAGAAATGGACAAGTGAGCTTACGTCCTTTCCAGATGATTCTGCTAATGTGCAGAACTTCGTGTTTGTCTTTCCAGATTTAATTTAAGTTTTGTATTCTCCGTGTGTGTGTGTGTGTGTGTGTGTGTGTTTGTAGTTGTAGTTGTTGACAGACAGCATACCTTTATTTGTTTTATGTGGTGCTAAGGATGGAACCCAGTGCCTCACACATGCTAGGCGAGTGCTCTGCCACTGAGCCCAACTCCAGCCCTTCCCTGTGTTGTGAAACTTGGTAGAAGCCCCCAGGCTTGAAGAGGCTCTTTGTGGAGGCTGCACGCGCTCTCCGGAGCGACAGGAAGGTGCTCGGATGCGGCTGGTGCTTCCTCCCTTGGCCCCGCGCCACGGTCCAGCATCAGAGCACTGTGTGAACAGCCTCGCTGCACAGACACACTGGCTCCCGCAGAGCCGGGCCTCCTTCCCCCACCACCTGAGCCTTCATGAAAGATTTATGAATGAAAAGACAGCATGGGATGTTCAAAGTTTATTGTAAAATGGGGAAAGGCAGCAATACTAGTAATATAAATAGTCATTTGTTGATAAAAATCTAGTATCTTTGCTGTTAAATTTCACTTCAGAATTTTTCTCTTTGATTGCTTGTTGTGTAATATCTCGAAACTTTCCCTGTTTCGTTGTTAGATCTTTCAAAGGTTGATTTATGCAGATAAGCAAGAAGTTCAAGGAGATGGCCCATTTCTGGATGGAATTAATGTCACAATAAGAAGAAACTATATTTACGAGGATGCTTATGACAAACTTTCCCCAGAAAATGGTATATATGATTCTGTGTGAGTGTTTGCTGGGGGGCAGGGCTGGGAACTGTGTTAGGAAACAGTGTTGTTAAGAATTTGTGTCCACCTCTTCTCCTGTGCTGACGTGGTGGTGCCCACAGCACTGGGAGTCAAACCAAGGCCGTGTACGTGCCAGGCAAGTGCTCTCCATAATAGGAACTCCAACAGAAGCCTTTTAAATACTGGTCTTCAGGGCTGGGACAGAGCCCGGTGATAGAGCACTCCCCTGCATGCACAGGGCCCAAAATACAAGAAAATACTGATCTTTTAAAGGCACAGTACTCTCCCACACAGTACTGTTGTCTCTCTACTTTGCTACCTTTAATTCTAAAAACATTGGTGGCTGCAATTTACCTTCTGTGTTTTTATATAAATGCATGTTTATGTAGTATCAATTATAAGTCACATTAAGTGCACTGAAATAAATGCTGTCATCCTCCCTATTTCTTTATAGAACCTGTGCTTCAGTGGTACTTCTGTTAGTAGAAGGGTTGCAGTACACAGGAGTCGGGGTTGTATTTGGACAGCGAGGCCGTGCTTGGTCTTTAGTTACTGTGTGACCCGCACTGTTCAGTGCTACAGCTGTGACTTTAGAACCCCTGCATGGCAGGGTGATGAATCACTGTGGAGAAATCAAAAACAGAGCTTGCACAGACCTGTGGTCGATCTAGGTTGTCCGATGGGAAGCAGTAGCTGCCTTGCCTTTGAGGCAAAGAGATGGAGGGTTTACCCTCCTGAGTGTCTGTTTTTGTGGCCCCGGGATCACACCCAGGCCCACGCGGTGCTCTGCCCCTGGCTGCACCCCAGCCCTGTGGTGATTCTCTGAGCTGGACTGAAGAGCTGCTCTTGTTTCACTGTGGCGCCACTGGAAGGAAGCTGACCCACCGTCCCCTACTCCGTTCCCAGTGTTTTTCACATCATTTGCTCGTAACCCGCTAGTGTGACCCGAGGCCCGGTGAGTTCACGCAGTCTGAGCCGTGAACTCTCCCCACGTCAGATCTTTCTTGCCGTGGATGTTGTCTTTCAAATCCTGCATGTGAGGTGGAACGAGGCGCCCTGCCTGCCGGTGTACCTGAGTCTGGGTGGACTGGAGGGGAGCACATATTTGAAAAGCTGCCGTCCCCTGGCGGGGACCCCCGGTGCCCTCACAGGTCGGTAGCATGGTTCTGCATCGTGTCATTTCATTGGCAGAGTCGGTGCTTAGATCTGCCTGAGGGAGACTCATTCTCCCCCTTGCTCGGTGCACACAGCAGGTACTCAATAGTTACTTGTCAAATTTGCCTTCAGACCCCATGAGACGTGACAAAACAGTAAGTGTGTGAGTGGTTGGCATCACATCTAGAGAAGAGTGTGGAGTTTAATGGTGGAGGCCCTTCAGAGGGACAGGACTCGCCCGGACCTGCAGAGGAGTCCGTAGGGCAGTGTTTGTGTCCTGCTGGTTGTGGGGGCTGATTGGACTTGGTTTGGGTTTTTCTTTCCTTTGTTTGTTTGGGGGGGGGGGGTGTTTGTTTTTGTTCTTTTTTTCCTCCCTTGGTGCTGGGGATTGAACCCAGGGCCCTGGGCACATGAACCGAGCACTGTACCAACCGAGCTGTATCCTCAGCCCCCCTTTTTATTTCTATTTTGAGACAGAGTCTCACTAAATTGCTGAGTCTGGCCTTGATGTTGGGATCCTCCTGCCTCTCCCTCCAGAGTTGTTGGAAAGATAGGCATGCACCACCAAGCCTGGCTGTAATGGTTTAAATTCTTACAAATATTCTCTAATTCAGGCTTATGAATTTGAATATTTAAGGCTTCTGCTGGGTATTTTGCTCGGGCATTTTGCATCTTGGAACATTTAATTTATGAGAAATGGTTTGAATTGCTTTGTTGGCCAGTCATTTTCATAGGCTCAGGTAATGTGATTATTTCATGTATCATCAGGTCATTAGAGCAGGATTCTCTGGGGAGTAGTCTTGTCTGCATGTGAGTGGACAAGCGCCCGCAGGAATGGTGACTGATCTTGTGCAGCAGCGTGGGCCTTTTGGACGTTGTTTTTCCATATGAGCATGTGCAGAGAGAGCTGTGTTTGCTCCGAAGACTGCTGGGTGGCTGTGCTGCAGCTCCTTGGGTGGGAAGCTCCCCTGGGCTCCTCAGGTTTCCTGTCTTGGTTTCTGAGAACTTCCCTTTGCGTGTGTCAGTGGGCGGATTTTGTTTCACTTAATGGGCAATTATAATTACATGGTTTTCCTGAAGAACAGCCGGCATTAGGGTAAAATTAGTTGAATATTTTTCGTAGGTTGTATTCCACTAAAACCTCACTGTGTGATTAGATATTTCTAATTTGCCCTTAGAAAAAATAATGTCACTGGGCGCATTGGCTCATGCCTGTAGTCCAGCAACTCAGGAGGCTGAGACAAGAGGATCGTGAGTTCAAAGCCAGCCTCAGCAACATCGAGGCTCTAAGCAACTCAGTGAGACCCTGTCTCTAATAAAATACATAATCGGGTTGGGGATGTGGCTCAGTGGTTAAGCACCCCTGGGTTCAATCCCAATGCCAAAAAAAGAAAAGAAAAAGTAGTGTCAAGATAGACACCTAGAGGGCTAGATCCGAAGCTGGAAATAGTGCCTGTTGCCGTGTGCAGGTGTGAGCTTCAGGAAACTGAGGAAGCTCCACTCAGCCATGCTTGAGGGCTGCCTCCTCACCACGGGCCCTTGAAGCTCTGGGGAACAGAGCGCCGCACCACTGTCAGTGCTGCTGTTTGAAAGGGGCTCACAGGCCAGCTGAGATTACAGGTAATTACATGGTTTTCCCGGCATTAGGACAAAATCAGTTTAATGTTTTTCGTAGGTTGTATTCCACTAAAACCTGTAATCTCAGCTGCTCAGGAGGATCTTGCGTTCAAAGCCAGCCTAAGCAACTCAGCGAGACCCTGTCTCTAAATAAAATACAAAAAAGGGCTGGGTGTGTGGCTCAGTGTTAAGCACCTCTGGGTTCAATCCCTAGTACAAAAAAAGAAAAAGTGGTGCATGGATGGACCGAGGTTGGGCATTTCCACTGGGCACATTTGCATGCCACACTCTAGAACCCCGTTATGAAGTGTTGGGCACCCTTGGTGGGACTTCTGCAGTGCTGCCTGTTATACTGCCTGCTCTAACCCCTTCCTCCTGCCCTCCCTCCTCTCTGAACAGAGCCTGATTTGAAAAAGCGGATCCGTGTGCACTTGCTCAACGCCCATGGCCTGGATGAAGCTGGCATCGATGGTGGTGGTATTTTCAGGGAGTTTTTAAATGAACTACTAAAATCAGGATTTAACCCCAACCAGGGGTTCTTTAAGACTACTAATGAAGGGCTTCTGTACCCCAACCCGGCTGCTCAGATGCTCGTGGGAGATTCTTTTGCCAGACATTACTACTTCCTAGGCAGGATGCTTGGAAAGGTAAAGTGGCCGTTCTGTTTCTGTGTGTCATGGTCTCTGCTTCGTCCATAATCTTTGTTCAGAATTTTTAAAGGTTGTCTTGGTGAATCCTAAATAGTATGTATTTATGTAACAACTACATTCATCTTTGTATGTTTACATGCGCAGTAATTACATCCTTCAAAATGATCACAGTATACAAATACAGGCAACGAGATAGAATCTGGTTTGGAGATGGTTTACAATGGTTATCTGCTACGCAGGTGTACGTGCTGTAAGCATTTCAAGTCTTCTCTCAGTTGCTTTATGGATAATATTGAAAGTGAATATTTTTAAAGTGCTATGAGATGGAAGCAAGCCCACAGTTATTCAGTATAGTTTAAATATGTTGTGTATATTTTATGCAAATTCTACAAAATTTTATGTCTGAGAATGATATTCTGGTGATGCTTTCGAAGCCAAAATGTTAACATGTGCCAGTCATGTGTACAAACTGGACTTATTAGCCTGCATTGTGAGGGCGATTACTTATGTAACAGAGCAGGAGCTTCAGGGGTAAGTTCTCCCCAGCTCCAATCAGGAACAAGACAAGGGTACATGTGGTCCTGACCTAGTGCAGCAGGGAACGAGGATCGGGACACTGAGATCTGGAAGGAAAGCTCTCTTAGCAGCGCCACTGACTAGAGGTGTAATTCCCAGAGCCCGAGTCCCAGGCACAGCAGGTTTTTACTTTAATACATAAGGAAGTTTGGGGTCCATCAAAGCAGGGAGTCTGCAGTTCTATTGGAGATGCATTCTACATTCCTTACATGGGTACAAGTTTGCAGCAGCTGAGGGACTTTTCACTGCACCACGCCTAAAGGGGGCCCGTCTGTCCCTGCCACTTTGTCTCCTGTTTCTGCTCCTGTGGTTACCTGTCACAGTGCCCACGGCTGCTGCAGGCCTGGGGTGAAGTGTCGGAAGCAGAGCTGCTGTGTGGCAGCCTCCAGAGCTGTTAGCCTGGGGGTTGGCCTGCCAGCTCCTGTGCTCCTAAGCTTTCCCTTCTGATCCCCACACTAACCGGGGGTGTGCTTTGGAGACCAGCATTGCTACTGCCCCCCCACAGATGAACCTTAGTCCAAAAAGCGTTGTTTTCATTTATTAGTTACTAACATTTTTAAATGGGGAGATTTTTTGTTTTGTTTTGTTTGGTACTAGGAATTGAACCCAGGGGTGCTTAACCACCGAGCCAAATCCCCACCCCATTTTTATATTTCACTAGAGACAGGGTCTCATTGAATTGCTAAGGCTGGCTTTGATCTTGGGGTCCTCCTGCCTCAGCCTCCCAAGCTGCTGGGATTACAGACGTGTGTCCCCATACCCGGCTAAAATAGGGAGCTTTGACCTACAAGTTTATATTTCTGGGTTGTTCATTTTTATTTGGGTTTTTTGTTGTTTTTCACTTTTTGCATTTTAAGTAAACTTAATGGTGGTAGTTGCTAATTCTATAAGAATGTGGCTAAGCAAGTATTCCAGTAAAATTGGGAGCTGGAACTTCAGCTTAAACTTTCCTAAATGAGGAGCGAGTTATGAGCTGATCCCATGGGACTCATGGCAGTTGGATGACAGAGGGAAAGGGCCTCTCGCGTGTGCAGGAACTCCCTGGTGTTCAGGCACTCCTGGACCAGCACTCACAGAACAACTTTGATAAGTCCTACCCCACCTTCTCTGTCCGAGTCCGACGCCAGAATAAGAGCATCCCAAGAAGGTGCCGGGTAGCCACAGCACTCTCCTGAGGGCTGACTGCTGGCCCTCTTCTGTCCTCTTGTCTGTGCCCCCTAGCACCAGCTTCTGCCAGCCAGTCTGGGCCTTCCATATATTGATTCCTAACTTATTTTTTATGTTGAGTGCATTGCTTGAGGTATCACAGAAGGACACAGCTCATGTCTGGCAACTGTAAAGTGTTACTGCATTCTGCGTACAGCATTTCTGCTAATAAAATTCTTATTAAGTAAAATTAATGTTTTATGTTACCCATGGATCTATGGTGTATTGTTAACAGGTAGGTAAAATTTTTTTACATTTGAGGAAGTTTTTAGGGCAAAGTTTATGTGACCTGAAAATACTTTTTATTTCCGTTGCTTTAAAAGCAGAAGAAGGTGGACACAGTGGCACACTGTAAACCCAGCAGCTCAGGAGGCTGAGGCAGGAAGATCACAGTTTCAAAACCATCCTCAGCAACTTAGCAATGCCCTAAGAACTTAGTGTAACCTTGTCTCAAAATAAAAAGGGTTGGGGATGTTGGCCCAGTGGTTAAGAGCCCCTGGGCTCGCTCCCTGGTACCAATACAGACAGACAGACATGGGTATGAACAACAGGTGCCTGATACTTAGTACTTCCCCTGCAGCAGTTTTTAGAAACACACTGACTGTGCTACAGACTTTACCAGCAGGCTCAGCTTCCGGCCAGGTCTCCCTTAGAACATGCTGGGCTGATTGCTTGCATGTTGACCAAGTTTGTTTTGTCCACCCTTCCCCTGTCCTTCCCTTCAGAGCCACACCTTCTGTTTCAGGGAACCTTTGTCGGCCTGACGTGGACTAAGCTCAGCTACTTCACAAGGCCTTGTACACATGGTGAGACGTTTCCATTCCCGCCGTGGTTGATGGAGGGTCACAGACTGGGGTGTGGGCACAGTGCCTTCTGTCCATTCACCCATGGGGGTCATTTGGATTGTCTGGTTTTTGTCTTTTATGGTTGATGCTCTGAACATTCGTGCACAGGTTCCACAGTATTCTGCCTCGCCTCTCCCTGGGGACTGTTCGTGCTGAGCACCTTGTAGCGCACTCTGCGTGTCCCCTGCCACTCAGGCCTGCGACGTGTTCCTGTGGCTGGACCCCTTGGTGTGCTCCAGACACTGAGCTGCACACCCTTGCTTTCAGTTACATGTGGTGCCCTTGACGGTCTTGTCTTTGGTTTGGTGCTTTTGTCTTGTCTGAGAAGCCTCTTATATGGGTACATGTCAGGTACACGGGTACATCTCCTGTGTGTTCTCCTAACAGCTTTGTCCTTTTGGCTCTTGCCTTTGGCTTTGGAGTTAGTTTTTATAGACTGTTACTGTTGGGGCCCTGAAGTTCTTCACACCCTTGTTGAAAATAAGTTGACCATAAACAGGACTCTGACTTCCCCTCTGCTGAGCACTTCGTCTAACTTATGCCAGTGCAAGAATGTCTTGATTGTGGTGGCTTTGTAGTGAGGTGTGCATGTGTGTGAATTAGTGGCAAATGGTAGTAAAACCCCAGGCCTCAAGAGCAAGGGGGCAGTGGAAGGTCATCAGTCGACTTGAATACGCAGTAATTCTTCTTTATTTATGTCTCTTTCAGATGTATTATACTATAGGTTGCTACCCATTTGTTCAGATTCCAGATGTCACTACTTTTATAATAACACAGATTTTAGGCATTATTCAGGTTTAGTAACTGGGCTCCAGCTGACCTCACTGTGACACTCCCAGAAACAAAATCTCTCTCTAGGCTTACCCTTAGGGTAGTAACAAATTTCGGCTGTTAAAGAAAAGAGGTTTATTTAGCTCACACTTCAAGAGGCTCCATGGTATGATGCTGGCATTGGCTTGACTCTGGTAGAAGCTCACAGCAGATGGCATCACAGTGGCTGAGAGCACGTGTGGGAACAAGAGCTCACTTAGCACGACAGGCAGCCAGAATGATCAGGGGGCAGGTGCCGCAGGGGCAGTGTTACGCCCTCCTGCGGACGTCCCCAGTGTCACCAAATGCCCATCCGTCCCACCACCCATCAGCACAAACTGATGGGGGACACACCACACTCAAGCCACTCAGGCTCCCTCTGTAGCTGGAGCCGTGCACTGGCCTTGGGGTCTCTGCTGGGTACCGCTGGAAGCCGCCCTCTCTCAACAACACAGAGATCTGTAAATGCTGTCTGTAGTGTTTTCAGTGAAGATGAGCCCAGAAGCCTCTAAATCATCAGCAGCGAAGAGAGGAAGAGGGAGTGAGAGTGGAGTGAGCCTCAGTTTTGCAGACTGACCTGACGTGCGCCTACCCCCCGCCGCCACCCCACCCCCGTGCCTAGTGGTTCTCCCCTGCCACAGGGACAGAAGATAGGGTTAGGGTCACAGAGTTGTTCTTCCTAAATATATAAGTCATCCCATTTTGATTAGTGTAGAGACTGATTGTTATGTAAGTCTGATGAGGAGAGGGACCTGGTTTTTCCCTCTCTGTTTATTGATATGCTGCTCATAATTTGAGCTGTTGCAAAGGCGGCGCTCATGGGACAGCAGTATTGTAGATTGGGGACAGGTGACAGATTGCTCATAACACCCTCTTGTGGAATGTGTATAACATGCTTAAAGCAGGTTCCAGGGAGGAGAGTTTGTGAGCTAAACCTCACTCCCAGAAATGAAGATCACATAAGTTACATTTCAGTAACATTGTTTAAAATAATGGAGTTTAGGCAAAACCAATAACAATCCTATAGTTATTTCTCTGATCAAAGATATTGGAAGAAGGCACAAAGATATGGGAAGACCTCATGTATTCGTGAATTCGGAGAATTGATATTGTTAAAATGTCCTTAGTACGCAAAGCAATTTACAGACTCAATGAAATCCCCATCAAAACACCAAGGACACACAGAAGACCCAGTCGCCAAAGCTATCTTGAACAAAAAGAACAAAGCTGAGGCTCCACAAGACCTGATTTCAAGACGTGGTTGAGTGCCACACTGACCAAAACAGCATGGCACTGGCAGAAAAGCAGGCACACGGCACAGTGGGACAGACTGGGGACCCCAGAATAACCCGCCATCTACAGCCAAGTGATTCCCAACACAGATGTCAGAAACACTGGAGGAAGGACAGCGTCTTCAACAGATGTGCTGGGAAAAGGCGACACCCACATGCCGAAGAACGACCTTGTCCACGCTCTCTCACCCTGTATGAAAATCAGCGCAGAGTGGATCAGGGGCTGCAGGTGGTGGTGCACGCCTGTGATCCTAGAGAAGAGGCTGAGGCATCTCGTGTTCAAGGCCCGTCTCAGCTACTTAGCAAGATGCCGACTCAAAATAAAAAAATAAAAAGGGCTGGTGGGGATGTAGCTCAGTGATTAAGCACCCTTGGGTTCAATCCCTGGTACCCCATGCCCCCTCAAAAAAAGTGGATCAATGACCCAAATTTAAGACCTGAAGCTATAAAATTTTCAGAAGGAAATGAGAGAGAACACTTCAGGATATTGGCATAGGCAGTGATATTTTTATAGAATCCCCAAAGCTCAGGTAACACAGTAAAAATACATAAATAGGATTCTGTTCAATAAAAAAACTTGTGCACAGCAAAGGAGACAATCCACAGAGTGAAGAGACAACCACTGAATGGGAAAATCACCTGCCGGCTATTCACCTGATGGGTTAGTATCCAGAACACGTAAGCCTCTCAGAAAACAACTACCATTACAAAATCGATTTTGGGGGGTGGCTACAGGGGATTGAACTCAGGGGCACTCCACCACTGAGCCACATCCTCAGCCGTGTTTTGTGTTTTATTGACAGGTCTCACTGCGTTGCTTAGCGCCTGGTTTTTGCTAGGGCTGGCTTTGAACTTGGGATCCTCCTGCCTCGGCCTCTCGAGCTGCTGGGATTACAGGCATGCCGCACTACTCCCGGCACAGAATCAATTTTGTTTTGTTTTTTGCCCTTCTCAATGCTTTATTCACTCAAATCACTCAATACAATTTCACTCTGTAGGTTCTTAATCAAGAAAACGACAATTCTTAATTCTAGGGCAAATGATCTGAAGAGACGCTTCTCAAGAAAAGACATACAAAAAGCCAACAATTATCTGAAAAAAATGCTCAGTATCATTAGCCATCAGGGAAACACAGATTAAAACCACAAGGAAATGATTTCACCTCAATTAGGCTATCTGTTATCAAAAAGAAAAAAGTAACCTGGTGAAAACGTAAAGACACGGGCACTCGGGCTGGGGACACGGCCCAGCTGGTGAGCACCAGCCTCACGTGCACAGGCCTGGTTCAATCCCTAGCACCTCAGAAAGTAAGTGGACGAATGAGTCACAAATGAGAAAAGGGAGCTCCCGCACCCTGTTGGTGGGAACGTAAACTGGACCTTTATGGAGAACACGACGGAGGCTCCTCAAGAAACTGAAAACAGGTTCTGGTGTGTATCCAAGACCACAGAACTGGCCCAGACGCCTGAAGGTCCACCGCAGCCAAGGCCTAGACTGGACCTGGGTGCCCACCGGCAGAGGAGGGACAAAGGAAATGGAGCACAGGTACACTCGGGCGGATCATTCAGCTCTAAGAAGTAGGGCTGGCTGGGCACAGTGGCGCACAACTGTAATCCCAGCAGCTTGGGAGGCTGAGGCAGGAGGACTGCGAGTTCAAAGCCAGCCTCAGCCCTTAGCAATTCAGCAAACCCTGTCTCTAAATAAAATATAAAAAAGGGCTGGGGATGTGGCTCAGTGGGTTCAATCCTCAATACCAAAAAAATAAAATAAAATAAAGATTGTGTTCACCTATAACTAAAAAATAAATTATTAAAAAAAAAGGACTGAAGGACAGCCTGTCAAGTAAACAAGCCAGACAGACACCGGAGCCTGTCCTCTCCCAGGTGGATGCTGGAAGAAGCCAGCCTGGGTGTCCAGCAGTGAGGACGAGAGGCTGTGAAGGGGTGGAGGGTGATGAAGGGCAGCTAGCTGGGTGGTTCAGCGTGCACATTGCACATGGGTATTAAAATGTCTCACTGAACCCCGCTGATGTGTGTGATTGATAAAAAGTGAAAGTAATTCTTAAAAACAATACTTATTTGAGGATGGCAATTAATTATAGTTCCACATATTTAAGCTATTTCTTACATAGCTTTCTGAATGGAAATTCCTAAAGAGGTACTATTTTCTCACACAAGTGTCATCTGATTGCAAACGGTTAACTTTGTATCAACATGCTAAGATTGTCCAGGTCTAAGTAGACAGTGTAGCACTAATAGTGTGGTACCTGGACACTAAATCTTCAAGAGAGGAAAACTGCATATTGATTGATATTGGTATTTATTGGGTCATAATGTATTTAAATTTTCTTTAATGCATATGTTAGTGATTGTTTACTGTGATAAAGTGCAAAGAGGTCTTCAAGAGTGATCTTGTGTGGGAAGAATTGCCTTGTGTCACTGGTCACTTTTCAGTTAAAAGTTCCATTAGCAGATGGTTCTTGCTTCTGGGGTGGGTCACAACTGCACTCCATCGCCTGTAAATCAGCCTCCTGGTGGGGAATAAATAAACAGCTCAAGGATGTGGTAATGTTGTGTGAACTTCCCTACAGTAGAAGCACCGGGGTCCATTTAAGCCAATGAAGTTCAGAATATTTATTGAAGACAATTCTTTATCATATTTGAATTCTATCTGAAAATAGCTCTTTTTTTCTTGCTGAAGAATATTGATTTAATTGGAACAGAATGTCTATAAATCAATAATATCTTGGTCATATATTTGAAAATTTTAATTAGATCGTATAACTTCAGCATGGCTTATAATTGTGTATTTCAGTGGAATTCAGCACGCTTTTAATGAATCGTAGATTGTTGTATTGGCGATTAACAGTTGATGTTACCCTTACTGAGAGCTGGGAAGATTTATCTCGTGTGTGATTAGAGCCCCTTAATAAAATGCCACTGTGCTTCCTGAGGCTTCACTCTGCAGGTCCAGGTGGCTTCTGGTACCCCAGTGTCCTTGAGCCCTGAGCTGCTCTTCCCAGCTGTCACCACCTGGGGCTTCTCCTCTGGCGGCTGGCAGGTCCTGTGGGCTTAGCAGCTGCCAGTTAGAGTGAAGGCGCCTGCTTTGTTGTCAGCACCCTTTGCAGGCAGCCTCCTGAGCCCCAGCTGCCCACAGTGTGTTTGCTCTTGAGTTATGTTTCTGTTTCTGGAAGCATAAAAGTCAAAGAGAATGATACTTCACAGAATGAAGAATAAACCTGTTCCTCCTGAGTGTCACACCTGCTTTTATTTACATTTTTAACCATTCTGCTGTGGTGGGGAGGGAACTCTGGACCTCTCACATGCTAGGCAAGCAGTCCCCAGCTGAGCCACCCCCCCAGCTTTGTAGCAGACTAATAATCCCAGTTTTCATTGCCTCTGTTGTAAACAGAGTACTACTCACAGTTCTAAAGTCAAGATCATAGTTTCCTATGAACATTCATTTCCTCCTTTTGCATTTAACCTTGAAATAAAAATGACTCGGATTACATAGTAAAAAAGACAGGTGTGTACCGGAATCCAGGGTTCCGATCCCCTGCAGAGTACTCTCATTGTAGTCTTAGCCATTCACGTATTCCCACAGTCCTCCTGCCCTTGCACGAGATGGGTCTTGGTCACTCGTGGTGTGCCCTGCCCTTTGTTTTTTTAAGCACTGTTCATCAAGGATGCTTTTCTTTTTCTGAGCCGTGGTTGGCTGTCCCTGTGGGAATGGGGGGTGAGGGGCGGACACCAGTGACGCTTGTCAAGACGACCTCCTTTGGAGGAGGCTCAGGGTGGTCATGGCAGGTGAAGAACTGAACTGCAACAGCAGGTGACCAGGGTGGAACAGGGGTGGCAAGAACCGAGCAGCGAGGACAGGATCACAAGAATGTGTTGGAGAAAACAACTCGGCATTATCAGAATAAAAATGACTACACCTCTGGGGGTGCCAGCAGGCAGCTGAGAGGAGAATGTCCGTAAGTCAGACGTGAGCGGAGGAACTGTCCTCTGGAACATACCGAGGCTCCAGCCCAGAAAGACAGACAGCGAGTCGGAAACGGGCGGAAGAGCCAGAGGGTTGGCATACCCCTTCACAGCCACCATCAGGCCTCTGCCAGAACCGCTGGTGGGTGCTGCAGAAACCAGAGGAAGCCCAGCAGGCAGACATGTCCCAGCAGACCCAGGCAGCAGTGTCCCGGCAGAGGGCCCTGCTGGGGCGTGGCTGAGCAGAGTGGTACTGCCCACCCCTGGAGGACCGCTCCAAGCCAGCCGAGGAGGTTTCACCGTGTGGGCCGACTCCTGTGCTTCCAGCAGGGACAGGAAGCCGTGAGAGGCCAGCCTTGCACCGCCCACCCTCCCAGCATTCCCTGTGGGTTTTCTGAAGGAAGAGGAGAGATACCGCTGGCATGGCTATTATCAGAACCATGGTTGGCTCCTGGTCCTGGCAGCTGGGGTGAGACTACCGGAGTAGGCAGCCCCAACAGTCTAGACAGCAGGGCCAGCCAGGCTCAATGCCTTTCTGGAAAACCAGAGTCTCAAAGAAGATGCAGGCGCCTGCCTCCTGGGGCCTTGGGAGCCTCCCACAGGAGGGGGCCATCCTGGGAAAGGCGGGGTTTCCACATTTCCAAGGTAACCGAGTTGCTCCTGCCTCATGCAGCAGAAGCCAGCTCTGGCCATTTGCTGGGCTGTGAGTGAGCAGCCGTCCATCTCTGCTGACTCGAGCAAACCTGAACTGTGCTCAGCATTGGGTGTGGCAGGGTTCAGTGGGTGGGAGCCCATCCAGCCTCAGGCAGCATGGCGACCTCCAGGTGATGGTCCTGCCCGTGAGATGCCAGAACACCACAGGGAGCACAGGTGTGGGTGTGAGCCTGGGGGTAGCTGTGTGGACAAGTGTTACAGGACTTGACAGTGTAGACTGGTGCCTGGAAGAGGATCGTGGTCGGCCAGGGCCTGAAGTGGGTCTTGCAGTGTACACATTCCTGCATAACCAGAAAGGTCAAGTGAGGAGAGGAGGACTCGCAGGCCAGTTCACGGGTGCACAGTCCCCGTGCAAGGTGGGCCCTGGTGTGCAGTGGGCACTCGATGCACGTCTGTCAGTGCGTGGGTGCCGTGGTTGTGCTGGGCCCTGTGTTGGAGGCGCAGCATGTTCCTGCCAGGGAGCAGCCAGTCCAGAGGCCACGTTTCCTGTTCCCAGTGGCTGGTTCCAAAGCACACACGGTTAGATGGTGTATCCTTACCTTATGTTTCTTTTTTTTTTTTTTTTTTAACTCTGTGGTTATCATGACTTGAAATCATTAAAATTATTATCTGCTTACTCAGTTAGGATGGCCTTAAAGCAAGACATCATCTCATATAGTTTTTAGATTAAGTTATAAATGTTCACTTTAGAACTACCTGAAGATTGATAGAGATGCATTTGGAAAGCATTATTTTTTTATTGATTCTTAATGTAGTAAATTACTGGAGTTATTTGGCAGCAAACAGGAATGACCTGTGATGTGGCTCACATCTCTTCTCCTGATAGAGCCACAATTTGCATTAATTGCACAGCGACTGCACTCACTTATATTAAAAGGCTTCTACTATAATTAATCCTTTTTATTTCAAATCATTTTGGCACAATTTCTAGCTATAAACACTCATAAAGGGCAGACAGTTGAAAAATACGTTACAGGTTTTTTCCATATACCTATTGCTATTTTTTCATGACAGGTAGTTATTGATATGCTTCTAGGAATAAGTGTTGTGTGACTGGCTGAAAAATGCTAAGTGGATTATTTTGCATAAAAAATAGGCAGTTTTTAAGTTGTATAATTAACCTGTGTTTAGAAAATACCTTGATTTATGCTTACATTTGTATCTCAGTTGCATACATTATGGAAATTTAATTTATAATCCATTTAGCTGATGCAGTCATAGTTTTTAGTGCTATCATTTATTAGTGCTTGTATATTAAATGCTCTAAAGGTTTAAACCTGCCTTATGTAAAAAATTATACCTATGCATTTGCATTTTATGAGTCACAGTGGGATTTCTGTTTAAAATTCAGGTAGCTCTGATATATTTAAGGAATCTTGCTGGTTTATTGTTACTAATGCAGAGATGGCAAACAATGACCTTAAATATTGAACATCAGGTGATTTATGCTAGCAGTTTACTTTTAGAGTTTGCTGTACAAATGAGGGCTTTTCTTCGACACCTGGGCCCCACCGTCCAGTGCTCTGCAGAGTGTTGACTTGGACGTGATGGTGCGCATCCATGCTCCAGGTTAATAGCTCTGACTGCTCTGAACTTGCCGTGGCTTTGGGGAACAGCTTTTCGTTGGCATTGTCAGTAGATAGATGACTAAGTGTGAGTTGCCGTTTTATTACTCCTTCTGTCCTTAAGGGGTCTTTTTTGGCCATCTTTTCAGAATTAATTGGGCAGTCATTAATCTTCAGATGAGAAATAGAGCACCAGGCCAGGGTGCTGTGGTTGGCCCAGCCAGGGATGCCAGGGTCTCCTGGAGGGGCTGCTATGACCTGATTGATCCTGAGCTTCTTACATAGACAGCCCGGGGAAAAAGCACTCTCCAGAGTGCCTGTCAAAAGTGACCAGCTCAGGTGGTAGAGTGCTCGCCTCGCGTGCCCGAGGCCCTGGGTTCAATCCCCAGCACCACCAGGCAAAAAAAAAATAAAAAATAAAAAAAGTGACCAGCATGATTCATGACATTGAAGTGTTCATTATTTTTTGAGAAACCTTCACAGCTGTTTCTGGGTCTTTTGGTGATGGCAACAGGTGAGTTAGATTACATACCTCAAGGGCACCTGAGCAGGCCAGTGGCACACCTCTGTAATCCCAGAGGCTCAGGAGGCTGAGGTGGGAGGCCAGCTTCAGCACCTTAGCAAAACTCTAAGCAACGTACTGAGTCCCTGTCTCAATGCAAAATAAAAGGTGCTAAGGATGTAGCTCAATGGTTAAGCACCTGGATTCAGTCCCAGTACCAAATGCCGGGGGGGGGGGGCATGTGAGCACGCTCTATTGGAGTATATAGGCTTCAGCGTGTGTTTAGGAGCTCGCGACTTTATAGAAAGCTTGAAAGAGATGACTGAATGCTGTGCTGTGCTGGGAACCATGACAGAGCGCCGGGGCTGCTTTCTAGAAGCTCCCCAGAGGCACCTCGCGCACCCCACCTCCCAGGATCTGTTTGCTCTGGACCATTAGCTTTTGCCTGAGTGTGTGTTACATGATCTGGCAGAAGAGTGACTCCTGTTTGGGCCATCTGTGGGAGGCTACCCCACAGATGAAGCAGCTGTCTGTCGGGGCCTTTCATGAGGCACCCAGCGACATGTGCCTCTCTAAAGCCTGGGACAAAGGACTCCTGGCTATGTCCAAGCACATCTTCCTCAGCACAACCCTCGGTATGGGGCCAGTGCAGCTCTTGGCCTCTGTCTGTCCTTGCTGGTGTCCCTCAGGCCTAGGCAGGGTCCCAGGACCACATGTACTCCAAACACAAGACAGGTTCTCGACCCCTCTGCTAGAGAGCACTTTTTACTTTAAAACCAGGCCCAAGTTCTCCACTTACCAAGTAGGGTAATCGCACTGTGCTTCTTGTCCTGGGAAGGTAAGGCGGGGAGCATTTCATGGGGTCACTGTGAACGCAGACCTCCACAGACGAGGCGCTCACAGAGGAAACCCAGTCTTCTCTTGGCCTCTGTGGGAGCCATCCTCCGGCCTTGTCCCAGAGCCACATGTATGGGAGGTCACAGATGTCCTACACTGTGCTCAACATGGCGCCTGCACATAGTGAGAACCGGGAGGAGGCAGCCAGCTGCTACATTAGAAAGGCTTATTGTGGCTTCCAGGCCCATCTTCCCAAACAAAATACTAAGACTTCTGAAAACATCACAGTGAAATTCTGGTTCTTGTTGGATTTTACAGCCTTGGGCCACAGGAACCCCTGACGTGATGCAGGGAACCTTGCATTCACTAGAGGGTCTCTGGAGCATGATATGCTAGCACCAGGGCTTGATTGACTCCTTTAATTACCAGGAGAGTCAGCGAGGTGCCCCCTGCTACACCCAGCATGGCTGAGATGAGAAGGCCAACAGTGCCATGCCCAGGAGTATGTGGCCACGGACACCCACATTACTGGTGCTGACACCAGCCCTGGGCACCTTGGAGAATGCGTGGGCAGTACCTAATGTGGGCAAGCACGCCCCATGCCCATCCTTGAGTGCTCTCCAGGCCTGTCCTTCAGTCTTTACTCATCAGCTTGTGTGTCCACCGCCAGGTGAAGAGGAAAAGACATCACACAGCAATAAACAAAAGAACAGGCAGCATCGGGCATCTCAGACAAAGGGTTGCGTGCTGCGTGCCCCCTCCGGGAGGTCCTGACACCAGGGAACCCTGCCCACCACGTAGCAGCAACAAGGGGTTGACTGCAGAGGGTGTGAGGGAAGGGCGAGAGTGCCGTGTGTGGGGTTAGGGCTCCACATCCTGGTCTTCAGGGTCCCTGCTCAGGTATGACCAGCTGTGTATGTTTCACTGCTTACAGACTATACTATAAATATGTCCACATCCTTAGATATGAAGGTGGGCATCAATGGTATTTCTCAACTTGTGAAATCACATGAAGTCCATTGTGGAACACAGCCACACGTACGCTATGCTGCAGGGACAGTGGGGCAGAGATGGTCTGGCCGGCGAGCCTGAGGAGCTCTGCTCACCACCTAACGTCCCCTGCCTGTGAATGTGACTTCATTGGAAACAGGGTCTGTGCAGGTTTACTCAAGTAAAATGGGGTCAGTGCTGGATCAGAGTGGGTCTCAAAGTCAGCGGCCAGTCTTTAGAGAAAGAGTTTAGGCTCCAGTACCTCCAAAGCAGACACGCAGGGAGGGTGACTTTGAGAAGAGCCAGGAGCTGGGGACTCTGAAGGAGTCTCCCTGCCTGCACCCTGGCCCCAGGCTCTGTCCTGTGGGCTGTGAACGGATCCCTGCTGCTGCTGCTGCTGCTGCTGCTGCTTTGTTCTTGGTGATTCTTGGGACATCGGTGAGGGCTCTACGTCTACCATCCCCTCTGACCCTTTGGGAGTGCAGAGGAGTGGCCCACGTCCCTTCTGTCTCAGCACTGTGTCTCAGCCCCGCACAGTCTGCAGTGAGCTGTGGCAGACTGAACGCTCCCAGGGAGTGCCTCGGTCGAGGCCTGGCCCGCGGGCTCACCCTGCCGTGGCCGCGGAGAAAGAGCCGCTGCCCTAGGACCCTGTTCAGTTGAGGAAGCATGACAGAAGTATCTGTGAATGCTAACCCTGTGCCCTGCTCTGTCCTGTCTGAAGGCTCTCTATGAAAACATGCTGGTGGAGCTGCCCTTTGCCGGCTTCTTCCTCTCCAAGCTGCTGGGCACCAGTGCCGATGTGGACATCCACCATCTGGCCTCCTTGGACCCCGAGGTCTACAGGAACCTGCTGTTCCTCAAGAGCTACGAGGAGGATGTGGAGGAGCTGGGGCTGAACTTCACCGTGGTGAACAACGACCTGGGAGAGGCCCAGGTGAGCAGGGCCCCTGCGTCTGTCTCCAGCCCCGGGGCAGCGTTTCCTCCACCGCCCTTTTGAGTCACCCGAGAGGGCGGGTGAGCCTTGCAGTGAGAGGCCGGCCCGGCCTGCCCGCCTGCCTTCATCAAGACCCGTGTCCTCTGCTCCTGTGCCACGGCATGGGGCAGCACCGCCAGGACGGGACCTTTGGGAGCACGCCGCTCCAGGTGCAGCCCGTGTGGGAGGCTTCCTGGCCTCGCTGAATGAGTGGTGGTCCTTGTTCCTTTGCTTTTTCTTTTTTAAAAGGAAAAGAAGGCCTATATTGGAGGTTCAAACTAAGTTTTGTGTTGGGGGGTTTGGTTTCGTTTTGGGCTTTTTTTCCCCTTTTTTTCAGTGTTCTGCCACTGACCTGCACCCTCTTAACTCTCTCAGAAACAGCTTTACTGAGAGAGAAGTCACAGCATGAACTGGAGCAGCTCAGTGGTGCTGATGTGTTTGTAGAGTCGAGCAGCCACCTGTAGAGTGTTCCCTTTTCAGTTCTTCCAGAGGCACTTCTCCACTGAGCCACATCTCCAGCCTTTTTTTTTTTTTTTTTTTTGGCATTGGGGATTGAACCCAGTGATACCTAACCACTGAGCCACATCCCCATCCGTTTTTATATTTTATTTTGAGACAGGGTCTCACTGAGTTGCTTAGCACCTCAGCCTCCCGTGCGGCTGAGATTACAAGCGTGCACCACAGTGCCCGGCTCCAGCCCTGTACTTGTTCTTGTTGATGGACCTTATTTTTTTTCATTTATTTATATGCAGTGCTGAGAATCGAACCCAGGGCCTCACAGATGTGAGGCAAGTGCTCTACCACTGAGCCACAGCCCCTGCCCTCTAGCCCTTTTTATTTACATTTTCAGACGGGTCTCACTAAGTTGCCACAGGCCTTACTAAACTGCTGAGGCTAGCTTTCAACTTGCAGTCCTCCCTCCTCAGCCTCCCAGTTCATAGGAACTGCAGGTGGGTGGGCACCACTGCACCCAACCAAAACATTTTGTTTGTCCTAGAAAAGACACTGCTCGTCAGCAGTAGCCCCTGCCATATCTCGAGCACCGCAGCCCACTTAGGCTCTCCCCACCTGCCTCCTGGAACACTTCGTACCATGGACTCTCGTGCGTTCTTGTGCAGTTGTGGGTACCAGGACTGGGCTCCTTTTTCTGGTTCCTCGTCCTCCTTTTGGCCGAAGGCTGCAGTGGACATGTGTGCAGCATGCTGAGATGTGTAGATGAGTGGCTGCCACCTGAGCCCTGCTTTAAACATGGAGAGCGCAGGCAGCAGGTGGGGCTCAGTGGGCCTGGATGGCCTGAGGTAGCAGCACCTGAGGTGCTGGCAGGGCCTGTCCGCTTCAGCCTTGGTCATCCCCACACACAACGGCCACAGTCAGACCGCTCAGGGATGACGCGAGAGGCTCCCACCGGGAGTTGGAAGGCATACTTGTTAATATCTCATGTGGCCCAGACTTGTTAGATGTGTAAGTGACTTCCTGTGCTTTCTCAATTCACATTTCCTTTTCAGAGTAAAAACTCAAGTCACAGGAAAGACAGGTGTGTTGGTGTTTCTCTAGAGCAGAGCTTTTCTGAATCTAACAGCGGGATTTTACCCACAAATATACTGTTGTAAACTTTGCAGTTGTTTCTCAAATGGATATTATCACCCGGTTCTAATCTAGGCCTTCGGGTCGTTCATGAGCTTTGCCCAGCTTAGATATCCCTCCACTAGATGGGGATAAGTTCTGGTGCAAGGTGGGTGTGGGCCCGGGGCATCCATCCCCACACCACAAAATCACACCTGGTGTGCACAGTAGGCTGACTACAGACAACAGTAAAAATCCAGAAGAAAGTCAGTTGCTTGTTTTGTGGTGCTGGGGATTGAACTCAGGGCCTTGTGCATGTAAGGCAGACACTCTACCAACTGAGCTATAGCCCCAGCCCCAAGAAAGGAGTTTGAATGTTTTCACCATAACAGAAATGGTAGATGAGATGGGTATGTTTAACCTGCTCAAACATTACACAGTGCATAAATGTTTCAAATACCTATAGTATCCCATAAATTCATACATACAATTTTGTTTTTATGTATCACTTAAAGATAAATTTAGAACTGCTCATGGTGACACACACACCTGTAATCCCAGTGACATGAGGGTCTGAGGCAAGAGGATCACAAGTTCAAGGCCAGCCTGGACAACTTAGTGAGGCCCTGTCTCAAAAATAGAAAACACCCGGGTGCAGTGGTGGCACACGCCTGTGATCCCAGCAGCTCAGGAGGCTGAGGCTCAAAAGACTAGACACGGAACCATTAGATGTGACCCAGTTGTTCTACCCTTCAGTGTTGACCTGAAGAACTCAAGTCATATGACATGCGCATCCCGTGTATATAGCAGCACAGTCCATAATAGCCACACATGGCGCCGGCCTAGGGTCCATCAGTGGGTGAGTGGATGGAGGAAATGTGGCACACACGCACAACGAAGTTCGACTCAGCCATAAAGAAAAATGAGATGATGTCATTTTCAGGAAAGTGGATGGGTCTTGGGAACAGTATGTTAAGTAAAATAAGCCAAACTCAGAGGTCAAGGGTCATCTGGAATCTAGAGAGGAAAAAGGAAAAGATGATGGGCTGGGGTTGTGGCTCAAGCGGTAGCGCGCTCACCTGGCATGCGTGCGGCCCGGGTTCGATTCTCAGCACCACATACAAACAAAGATGTTGTGTCCGCCGAAAACTAAAAAAAGTAAATATTAAAAAATAATAATAATAATTAAAAAAAAAAAAAGAAAAAGGAAAAGATGGGGGCAGATCTCATGAAAATCAAAGGAAGATCAGTCGAGGAAAGGGACGCAGTGGGAGGAGGAGAGGGAGCGGAGAAGTGCTGGCTGGGTGTGGCCGGAGTGTGGTGTTACGGTGTGCGTGTGCACATGTGTACCAAAGCCCACTGCAACGTTGATTGTGATGCTCCAGCAAAAATGGAGGAGGAGGAGGGGCTAGGGATGTGGCTCAAGTGGTAGAGCGCTCGCCTGGCATGCGTGCGGCCCGGGTTCGATCCTCAGCACCACATACAAACAAAGATGTTGTGTCCGCCGAAAAATAAATAAATAAATATTTTAAAAAAAAAAAAAAAATGGAGGAGGAGGAAACGGAACCCAAGGCAAGAGGAAGGTCAGGATGCAGGTGGCTGTCGGGTCTCACCTGCTAGGAAGTCAGCTTCCTCTTGGACTCCAGGGAGAGCACCTGTGTCATTCCAGAGCTGGTGCTGGGCGTGTCGGGCCTGGAGTGTATGACATCCTGTAGTGGGTGGTGTCAGCTGGTGGAAAAACCAGGAGCAAGGACATGTTTGAGCACCTCTGCAGAAGAAGAGGTTTCGACTGAGTGCGCAGGGCCTGGAAGCAGGGACGGGCTCTGAGCCAGCCCACAGAAAAGCTGTACCTGGGGGTCACAATCAGAAAAAAGAGTTTTAGGGGCTGGAGTTGTGGCTCAGTGGTAGAGTGCTCACCTGGCATACATGAGGCACTGGGTTCGATCCTCAGCACCACAGAAAAATAAAGAGTTTTAGCTGAAGTCAGTGGTGCTCACCTGTAATCCCAGCTATTTGGGAGCTGAGGCAGGAGGATTAAAAGTTCCAAGCCAGCCTTAGCAACTTAACGAGGTGCTAAGCAACTCAGTGAGACCCTGTCTCTAAATAAAATATAAAAAGGAGGGCTGGGGATGTGGCTCAGTGGTTGAGCACCCCAGGTTCAATCCCTGGTACCAATATAAGTGTGTGGGGGGGACAAGAGACGCAGGACCATGTTTTAATTTTGTTGCAATTTATGTAGCTGCTTTAGTTTTGGTGTCTTCTTCATAGTGTACAGCCAAAGTCTCAATAGCGCAAAATTCCAAAGTTAGTTGGCAGGTGAGGTTTGTTTTCAGAGTTCAGGGCGATGTGCTCTGTGCCTCCTGGGTAACTTGTGAGAGCGAGTGAAGGCTCCTGAGCCCTGCAGAGCTGTGCCACCCACCTGGGCCTCCATCAGGTCCCTGCAGGCAGTGCTGGAGTCTGCTACAAGCACAAGATTGCCTACTAAGTTTAGGAGTTATGGATGGCAATGTGTTAGAGTAATTGCAACTGGGCACCCTGGCACACACTTATAATCCCAAAGCCAACCTCAGCAACACATCAAGGCCCTAAATAACTCGGTGAGACCCTATCTTTAAATAAAATACAAAAAAGGGCTGGAGATATGGCTCAGTAGTTGAAAGCTCCTGGTTTCTATCCCCAGCACCCCTCTCAAAAAAAAAAAAAAAAAAAGGAGAAGAATTGCACTAAAGATGCTCATTAGAAGAACTGAGAAAGTCAGCGGTAAAGCCACCTAGTTTGGAGAGAATCTTTTGGCTTTTTTGTAGAGGTAGATACACATAGGTAGTCCTCTCCTTAGGGTTACGTTTGTAACACTGTGATTTAAAGATCTTTAATGCACAGATCCTTCATCCTGCTGGCAGGTCATTGTTCGTTGTTCATTCTTCCCTCTCACAGCAATGCTGCTGCTGCCGCCAGGTTTGTTTTCTTAGCTATAATCAATATGGCTGTGTCTGTGCCCTTTAATAACGTACATGGAACTTTAGACTGCTGATGTATATGCACATCCTCCTGGAGCAGGGCCCTGAGGGTCATCTGCCACGTGGGAGGCCGCACTTGAGCCCCGTGGCCTTGGGCAGGCCACCTCCTCACTCAGAAAGATGGTGCTAGAGGGTCAGTGAGCAGTGCAGCAGCAGGTCCCAGCCAGCCATCACCAGCCCGGAGGTGCAGTGCCTGCTGGGGGAGCCGCTTTAAGTGTGCCCTCCCACCCTGAATTTCAGTAGGCGTTTGATGTGACTTTTAAAATACACATAGTTGTGCCAGGCGTAGTGGCACAAGCCTATAATCCCATCAGCTCAGGAGGCTGAGACAGGAGATCGTGAGTTCGAAGCCAGCCTGAGCAACAGCGAGGTGCTAAGCAACTCAGTGAGACCCTGTCTCTAGATAAAATACAAAATAGGGCTCGGGATGTGGCTCAGTGGCCAGGTGCCCCCTGAATTCAGTCCCCAGTACCCCCCTCAAAAATGTGTGTGTGTACACAAACACACACACACAGACACACACAGTTATTTAGATTTAGCCTGAGAGAGGATTTTGGTTTAAAAGTAATGCAGGCATTTTAAAGTTGTTAGAAATAGCAGTTTTGTGTGATGAGGCAGGGTCATATGTTCCTTTAGCTGAGAACTTCACTGGTCCTTTGTCTTCCAGATCACACAGGCACGTCATCACTTATTACCTGCCTTTATCAGTTTAAAGTTTAATGCATGTAAATGTGATGGCTAGTTTGGTGAGACTTGGCCAACAGGTGGACTGTTGGAGTGTAAGTGAAGGACTTACGGTAAGGGGCAGTCTTTGCTCACCCAGAGGCCACGGTTTGAAAGCTCACTGTCAGACCCATTATTCCTACAATTGCAAGTTCATCAGAAGAAAGACGGAGCCAAAGAGTTGAAATTCAACAAATTCAACTCTGAGGTTTAAAGGCACATAATCTTTATAAAATTCAGAATGAGCAGACTATGCAAATGTAGGGTGATTGAAATGGCTTTTCTGTGATGCGGTAAGAGATCAGGTATAAGAGCCATCGCCTAGAGGGCGGCCCCATCTTGTCTCTCTGGGAATGTGAAACGTGTACAAGGTCTAAAGGCTGTGAGAAGAAAGCCATTGGGGGTGTTGATGACGGGCCGTCTGAGAGAAGGCTAGCAAGCCCCGCACGGCACCACTGACCTATAATCCCAGGGATTTGCCCAAGGGCAAACTTGAGCAACTGAATGAAGCCTTGTCTCAAAATAAAATAAAAGAAAAAACAAAAACTAAGCAAAAAACCCACATAAGTTTGATTACCTATGAATGGAGGAAAGTCTCTAGTATATACACTTCAGACTTAATAGTGGTGACTTCTGGGAATTGGGATCTGGGTAAGAAAGAAGTTCAGTAGTATGTAAGGATTATATTATCTACTCTACTGATCTCATGTCAGGACTCCACTGCCACTTAAATTGAGAGTATTTCCATAGTTGAGGGTCAAATATATTCTCATTTTTTACATTCATTGAATGGTTGAAAATCATGCCACATTTTAGTTTGCTTTATATTTATAAGTTACACAGCTTTCTTGTGTAACTTCCCTCTGTAGTTCTTTTTTTTTAAGTTATTTAAAGATAAAAAGAATAAATTTGAGTATATATCTCAAAAGAATAAATTTGAGTATGTATCTAACTTTTAAAACATGGTTATATAATATCTTTGAACCACCATTTTTTTTTTTTTGAGAGAGAGAATTTTTTTTTTTTTTAATATTTATTTTTTAGTTTTTGGCGAACACAACATCTTTGTTTGTATGTGGTGCTGAGGATTGAACCCGGGCCGCACGCATACCAGGCGAGCGCACTACCGCTTGAGCCACATCCCCAGCCCCCACCATTCGGTTTTAAGAATAGGGTAATGAATAGTTTGCATCTTGTTGCTCTCCTAACACTGCTTATGTAGCATTTTTCCCTCCTGGTGATTCTAAGTTTCCTGGTTTTTGTTATTCAAGAAAAACTAATATGCCTTCATTACATTTTTCCAGCCTCTCATCTGTACTCTCTTTAAGTAGGAGCCTTGCATCGTCCCTTCTTGTACCTTCTGAACTATACTAATTTGTATCAGTTGTTCTTTAGATCAGCTCCCAAATGGTCATCCTTGGATTTCCCTTTTCTATGCTTTCTAGGTTGAATAAAGTAGTTTTTGAACCTACTCAATGAATTCCTCAGAAAAGATGCACAGAAAGTGAAATCAGAATTTCTGCATGCCCAAGAAATATTTTTATTTTGTTTTCATACTTTGGCTAAGTATAGAATTCTAGATTCAATATATTTTCCTTCAGAATTTTAGAAGCCTTGCTCTCGTTTTCTAACATGCATCATTGTTAATGAGAAGTTAGAGGACTCTATGATTTTTGATCATAAGTTACCTCCTCCTTTCATCCCAATAAGTTTGAAGAACTGTTATTTAACTTTGGTATTCTGATTTCACAGTGATATGTTTGGAAGTTGTTGAGCCCTTTCATTTTACTTAGTACTTGAATATCAGAAAGAGTATGGAAAAGATTTCCAGAGATAATAATAGGGCTAATAATAGACAACATGATGATAATAATAATAGACAACATGATGTTGTCTTATACAAGGCAGTGACTACTAGGCTATTAGATATTTAAAGTACATAACATGTTCAGAAGAAGCTATAATTGTTTTCCTATTACTTGTATTAAAATGATCATACTTCTTACTTTGCTGTTCCTGCTATCTTCCAGCAACAGGATAAGACCTCATCTAACCTACATGAAGCTGCTTCAGACTGTGTGTGCTCAGCTCTTTATGCCATTGAGAATGTGGAAACTAACTTGCCATTAGCAATGCAACTTTTTCAGGGAGTCCTGACATTGGAGACTGCCTATCATATGGCTGTGGCACGTGAAGATTTAGACAAGTGAGTAATTATTTAAGATTGGAGCTCTGAATTTTTTAAAAGTCTGATCTTTTATTTTTTACTTTTGTGGTGCTAGGGATTGAACCTAGAGCCTCACACAGGAGAAGTACTCTATATTTAAGCTACATCCCTAGCACATTATGTTACTTTTTATTATTCATCTATTGTTTATGATTCTTAGTGGCTCTGTGTAAATATTAAAGTAGTGCATCCTAAAGATACTTTGATTCTCATGCAAACTTAGAAGTGGCAAGTTGGATGCAGAAGAAGTTGTATAATTACCAATTATGCAAAGTTTTTGCACAAAAGGAAAGGCTATAAAAATTAGGGAAAAGACTTTAAAATATCAAGTGTAACTTTTAAAAATGTTTTAGTAATTGAGAATTTGACTTATTCCTTGCTTATCTGTGGAGAAGTAGACAGTCTAAGTAAAGGTATCTACAATAGAGATTGTGATACAGCATAGCAAAGAATCACTATATGTGTCTTAAGCTGAGGACTATGAGAGAGAGAGAGAGAGAGAGAGAGAGTGTGTGTGTGTGTGTGTGTGTGTGTGTGTGTGTGTAAACAATAACCAGATTTCTGACTTGCTACTCTCATTCTTTTTTCTTCTACAGAGTTCTGAATTACTGCCGTATTTTCACTGAACTATGTGAAACTTTTCTTGAAAAAATTGTTTGTACTCCAGGCCAAGGTCTTGGGGACCTGCGAACTCTGGAATTGCTTCTTATTTGTGCAGGGCACCCTCAGTATGAGGTAATGTCTTTAATATGCTAAGACCATCATCTCCAAGTTGTGTATTGCATGTTGTTTATATTCCAAGGCCTCATCCCTCACCTTGTTTTCTTGAGAAATTATATTCTTATTTTTAATTAATGTGATATGGGAGTTCCCTCTGTATTGAAATTTTTCAAAAATTGAGTTTCTACTTTATATCCTTTTCCATTTTTTTTAACCTGGTTTGCTGGATTGTCTGTTGTAGGTCCCTCAAAAAACCTATTAGAAAAGCTTATTGCTTTTTCACTGAGTCCCCTTTTCAGCTGTGTTGATTCTCTAGAGCTTTGCAGTTTAAAACTACATTGTTCATCAGCTTTCCATTACTGTAACAAAATACATGAATAATCAACTTTTTAAAAGAGGAAAGGTTTATTTTAGCTCACAGTTTCAGATGTTTTAGTCCATGTTTTGTTGGCCCTATTGCTTTGGGGCCTGTGGCCCGGCAGTAGTAAATCATGGCTGTAAGTGCATGGCCAACAAATCCCAGCTGTGTGCAAAAGAGGAAGAGGAGGGCTAGGGTCTCTACCTCTAGGGGCATGTCCTCAGTTACCCAACTTCTTTCATTGGACCCTTCCTCCTAAAGGTTCCACCACCTCCCAGTAATGTTATGGAATGGATGGAGACCCAACTTTCATCACATAAATCTTTGGGAGACCTTCAAGATCAAACTATAACATATACTGAATCCTAACTGAATCTCCACAAATCTTCACATGTCAGATTTTTCTCCACATGAGGGATGTGAATGAGAAAGGGATTGAAAAGGCTATCTTTAAGACATTTGCCTTGCCCTTTGGTGAGGATGGGGTGATAACTAGAATCAAATCCAGGAACATGATGCCACTGAGCTATAGCCCCAACCCTTTTTATTTTATTTTGAAACTGGGTCTTGCTGAGTTGTCCTGCCCTAGTCTCCTGAGTGGCTAGGATTATAGATGTGTACCACTGCACCTGGCAATACCCTGCTCTCTTAAATTTGGAGGTTAAAACATTTTTCTTCATTTACCTCCTCTTTATAGTATAAGAAATGTGAAAAAAGTGCTTCCAAGTTGGATATTGTTTTGAGTATCTCTATCTTGGATTCTTGATGGGAAAAGAATGGTAGGGCTGCCTCTTAATTGTGATTACTTGTAGGCAAAGCACGTTTGTGAATCTCCATCCTTTTTCTTTTATTACATAAGAGAAGTTTATTTGTTTTGTATAATTTCATGAGGACAACTAGATTTGAATGAAACCCAAATTATCATTTTGGGGAGAAGTATAGCACCTCACATATAATGACAGGAGGCTGACTCAGTTATGTTCAAGGAATTAACATGGTTTGGCGGTAAGAAATGTTCTAATCTCAAAAATATATTGAAGTGATTTTATAGTTTGGGAAAAATACTTTTAAAAGCACTTCATCTCAGTATCTATTTCTCTAAATTCAGAATCCAATATAACTTTAGAAGCAGTTATCCCAGGAGTAAATAGGAAAATGTAATCTAATCATTCTAAATGTAGGTGGACATATTTGAGGTCTAGAGAAAAGGGGGACTCCTTAACTGGTCCTCAGGTAAATCTTTCTTATGTGGCCTTAGAAATACTAAAACTGACTGAATCTATTTCTTTGCCATTCAAATAAGTAATCTTTTCTCTTGTAATCTGACAGGTAGTAGAAATTTCCTTTAACTTTTGGTACCGACTAGGGGAGCATTTGTACAAAACTAACGATGAAGTTATTCATGGCATCTTCAAAGCTTACATTCAGAGGCTGCTTCATGCCTTGGCTCGACACTGCCAGCTAGAACCGGACCATGCAAGTTTCCTTCTCTACTTCTTCATATCTTAATTTTCTCCTCTTTTCAGTGCTAATTTGGAAAGAAACTGAAAAGATAGAGAATAGAGCTGATAGAATCTTCTGATTTTTGTCACTTTAGGTTACAGTGACAAAGTCAGTAGCAATATTAATAAAGACAAATTAGGCTTATGTTCACAAATATTGCTCTTGCTGAGACAGTAATTCTTTTCCAAGGATTTATCTTTAAAAAATCCTTCAGAAGAAACACTTTTATGTACAAAATATTATCTGTAAAGGTAGAAAATGATAAATCATGAATAACAGTATAAGAAGAGTGACATAAATCATAGCAAATTGATGGAACATTGTAAAATAATGATTACCGAAAAACAGTATGGTATGCTAAGAAAAAAAAAAATCAGAATGAGGAGCTTTATACTGTTTTTTAATAGTGTAAAATGTGTGCTTAGATTAACAGAAAAGGGAAATATTTGTGAAGGTATTGGACATTTCATGACTTCTCCCCAGATACATACTTTTATTTATATTATTTATACTGACTTTATAATTTAAGAGAAAATATAGAAATAATATATTAGCATATAAGAAAACATACTAGAAATATTACCAAATAGTTCGTTGGAAAACTCTTGAGCCTTTTTTCTTAGTCTCTCCCAAATTTTGCCTCATTTATCTCATACTACAGATGTTCATATATACAAAGGTTTTCAAATATATATATATATTTGGAGGGTGGGAAAGAGAAGCTATTTGTGGCTAGTCTGACATTTACTACTTAAAATTCACACATCTGGGAGCTGGGATTGTGGCTCAGAGGAAGAATGCTTGCTTAGTATGCATGAGGCACTGGGTTCTATCAGCACCACATGAAAATAAAATAAAGGTATTGTGTCCACCTACAACTAAAAAATAAATATTAAAAAAAATCACGTCTGCATGTCAAGCTTAACTCAATGGCTGTGGGGACTTAATCTGCATATGAAATGTCACATTAGCAAGTTAACTTGGTGAAAGGTGAACACTAGAAATGAGACCTTGTCACCTGCTGGCCAGCAGGGTGCCTGTGACAAACTGGGGTGTACCTGAGATTCCAGTTCTTTTTTTTTTAAATGGTGGAGTTGGAATGAAGGTTGAGTGGAAGTTTATTTTTTATTTTTTTAGAGAGAGGGAGAGAGAATTTTTTAATATTTATTTTTTAGTTTTCGGCAGACACAACATTTGTTATGTGGTGCTGAGGATCGAACCCGGGCCGCACCCATGCCAGGTGAGCACGCTATCTCTTGAGCCACATCCCCAGCCCAGAGATTCCAGTTCTTGCTGAGATTATTTTAGGCTTTATTTTGAGATGTCCTTACTAAAACCAAAAATTGTGTTATTTCTTCCTTTTGACCACTCATTTACCTAACCTCCTAAAATATATAGAAAACTGAGTCAGACTTTTAGAATCTTTACTTTTGTTAACTAATATATAAAAACTCTATAAGGTGACACAATAAGAAACACAAGAAGTAAATAAGCAGTATGAGGCAATCTTTTAGGTGTCCTTTGTAGTGCTGAGGCTTGAACTCAGGACGTCCTAAATGGCTGGCAAGAGCTCTCCCACAAAACCTCATTCTGAAGTAGAGGATCTAGAACTGTAACAAGGACTTAGTGACAGTCTTTGCTGAAAGCACTGATTCTTTACTTGGGCCTTCAAATGACCAGTGAATAACTAAAAGCAGGATAAAATTAACTTGGTACCTCTGGCTCCATTGCACATTATCTCTGCTCTGAGTCATCTTGGATTCCAGGAGCAACAGGTCTGATCTATATAGACATCATGTGATGACTTGGAACTGACTCCCCAGGCAACAGCGATTTCCTGTCCCTATCAGGCAGCCTGACCAATCATGACCAACCAGACTACAGCCACCTCCCTGTTCCTGCTCCTTTATCACCTGGACACTCACCTCAGTGTCCCCAAGACTGGAAAGCTGGTCCACTTTCTCTTCCCTGTGCAGTTAACTGATACAACAATGTCTTCTTCGCCTTTCACCACTATTTCCATTTGTACTTTGGGGCGAGTGGTCAGATCTGATTTGTTGGAATTCCCAAACATGGGCCTCTAGCCTAGGGCTTTAGTAATGGAGCCACTAACCCAGTGTGCCAACTGCCTAAGAGAAGAAACTGTATGGGTGAGGACACTTTTCATTTCTACCTTGTGAGGATTCTGTAACTGGATTTGTCAAAGGACAAAATTCTAACTCAGTGTGACAATCTCAATTAGCTCTATTTGTGATTCTCAAATTCGGCTACAGTAGGTTCCCTGAAACAGATTAAGTGTTCCAATGGGCTAAACAGAGGAATTTTTTTTTGGCACCAGGGTTCGAATTCAGGGGCACTGAACCACATCCAAGCTCTATTTTTTGTATTTTATTATTTTTTTTATGGACTCAATACCTTTATTTTGTTTATTTTTATGTGGTGCCAGGGATCCAACCCAGTGCTTCAAGCATGCTAGGCAAGCGCTCTACCACTGAGCCACACTCCGGCCCTATTTTGTGTTTTATCTAGAGGTAGGGTCTCAACTGAGTTACTTAGTGTCTCTCTGTTGCTGAGTCTGGCTTTGAACTCATGATCCTCA
>NW_026693521.1:0-19001 GCF_021218885.2 Marmota monax
AACAATTTAATAGTCTAATGAATTATTGATCTATACCTACTTTTGGAAAGGTGCCACGGTTGGAAAAAATAAATCAGCATTCTATTCCTAGCATCAAAAGTAAAATAATTTTACCTCTAGAAAGTGTGGTTAAAACATGGCAACAGAAACGCAGGCCATCCTGGACTAGTCAGAACACTAGAAAACACTATAGAAGGTAAAAAGTTCTAAGAGTTTCCAAACATATACCAAATAGGAGAAAAAATGTGTAATTTTCCTTCCTCTTGATATTCACAATTCCCAGCAAAAGACTTATTAGACACTCACGGATCAACACTCTTTGCTATAGCAGCCATGATAAAGAGAACCGCTTCTGTCACCTCCCAGGGTGGGTTGCCTTCTTTCAGAGTAGAATATAACTAGAGAAGAAGAGGTGGATTGTGGATCCATTAAGAGGAAAACAGAATACCAAAACAAAAAACATTGTTAGTTAAAAGAAATCCAGCTCCTTGTTTCTAAATTTAATTATCTCTCACAGCCAGGCATGAATATTTTTATTTTTCACATTCTCACTAATTAAAACTGTTATTTTAATATTTGAAATACACCCATTTATACCCCCTACAAGAATTTATCAAGACTTCAGAAAATGAGTATAATGGGAAAAACAAAACATATTATATTAGTGTCTTTTTTTTGGTCTTGATAATTGATAAATACATACACACTCAAAATGGAGATACAATATAAATCTTCTGCATGTATATTGGCTGTACCTTTCTACTATTTTAACTATTTGCACCAACACTATTAATAGAGGCTAAACTCCTGTAAAAGCACCTAGTTAGAAGGATCTATTGCAATACCATATCTAAGAAGAATATTTTTAAGAAGGAATCAGAGATGTTCTGGTCCAGAATTTTCCAGGTAATAGTCACCTATGGAATGTGACTAGACATTAATCTAAGTAAGACTTCTATGGTCAAATAACAGATACTACCAGGAAAGACAAAATTAAACAACTCTCTTGTCTGACCTTAGAGAGGCTTTAATATACTATATTAGCATACACCTGTAATCCCAGGCTAAGGCAGGGATTCAAGGCTGCCCTCAGCAACATAGCAAAGGCTTATCTCAAAAAATACAAAGGGCTAGGGATATGGCTCAGTGATAAAGCACCCCCACCCCCATGTTCAACCCCCAGTACCCCCCCCCAAAATATATATATATATATATATACTATTTTAGATCATTTCCCAATTTTACTTAATTTAACTCCTTTCCTCCTCCCTCAAACATAACAAAACATCTCATAGACTGTTATTCCACAGAGCACATCCTGGCAACATGATTAATTAAAATAAATTAACCACAGCCAGTGAGGAAAGAGCTAAAATCTGTACCCAAGTCTTCTGCCTAGAGTCTAGGGATCTCACTAAACTTCCTAAGAAATCTCTAACCCTTCATAGTTGAATCAAAAACCATGTTTGTAATGAAAATAGTTATAAGTTTATTAACACTTCCTAGATCAGATTATGGTCAAATACATACAAAGTGACTGAGTTACCTTCCCTACAAAATTCCTTTAGGTTAGTTTGGTATTGCTATATAGCAAAGGATCCAAACTAAAACTTCAGAGATCATTAGAGTATGAACCAGAAATATGAAAACCACCTGAAATTATGCTAATGTTAAGTGATGTGGAATGATGATCATTGTAACCTTATGAGATAAAATGTTACTCACTGTCAGGAAAACCACAGGACTATGAATCTTCTACTCTACTATAGTCATCCTCTGGGATGAAGCTGCACAGGAAACCTAACCTTAAGTGTGGACAAAGGAAATGCCAAATAACTAAAAGAGTTGCCAGGAGTTGGTACATAGTCCAAATTCCGTATACGTATCCTGGAAGCTTTAATGCTTATCTGTGATCTTCCATTCTAGCTGCACAAGTGGAATAGCTCTTATTAGCCAGAGTAACAGAGTAATCCATAACTGAATTATCCACAGACTGCAGTTCCCTTGTTAGATACTAAATAAACATAGCTTAAATATGCCAGGCAATGTGCTAGGCACCTGTATAACTACTATTCCATTTAGCCATTAAGCTTGAAGAAATATGATGGAACATTAACAGAAGACACAGAAGTGGAAACAATTAAGGTGATCAGTAAAATTGACTCAAGAATCTCCAAACAGGCTTACCTGAGCAAAACACTCCATAGACCCAATCAAGAAAATCAAATCTTTCACCAGGTCTGATACCCGCATCCGAAACTCGCCAAAGTCATCAGTTTCCTCAGGAACCCCCTCCTGAAATTTCAAATCAGGCAGCATTTATTTTAAACTCACTGAGGCTTTCAATGATGTCTATAAAATCAATAGAGAAGAAAAAGACATTAAGCAGTCAAGTGCCAGTGAACCAAAGTTGCCTAAATCACAAGGGTATTTTACTACAGAGAGTCTCCCAAATTGTTAGGGAAGGTAAGACAACATAACTTATCCCCTACCCTTACTTGAAGAAATTCTTCCATTTATGTGTGTATGTGTGTTTTGTATTCCCAAGACACACTTTGTTTTGCTTTAAAAAGAATGTGAGTAGGGGTGGGGGTGATCAGAAGTGACTAGGAAGAAGTGATAAATTTAAAGAGTTATAAGCCTACTCCTGGAACGTCAGCGCTTAAGCACTGAACAAGTCATTACAGCTTCAGTGTTCAAAATCTCCCAAAATCAACCATTATCATAATAACTTCCCAAAGAAAATAGAATTTTAGACTTTAAATGCTTCCTATCCAAACAAACTTCTATAAGTAAATAAAGGGTTACCAATTAATTTATAATTTTGAGATGGTTAAGGGCATGGTATAAGAATCTTGGGCCATGAAAACCTGAAAAAATTCCTTAGTTCTATAAGAATTGTTGGTCTCATTCAACCTCCTTGCATTAATATAAAGAAATTAAGGTTGAGGAATGATGAAGAAATGATGGCTGTCTCAGATGAAATAATGGATAACATTATAAAACACTGTATAGTTACAATTAGAAGAAAATATCTGCAAGGGAAATGGTGCCACTGAACTAGCAAAGGGAAGAGGATCAAACAGAAAGACCATTTAAACCACAGAAGCCCTGCTTTTTATTTACATATCAGTCTCCCAAGTAAAATGTAAAGATAAGATTCCTTGGTTTAAAAAAAAAAATCTGAACATCATAAAACAAGGTCATCAGTAAAGTTCTATGGAGATACTATTCAGATTGGGGATGTAGGTCAGTGACAAGAGCATTCGCCTAGCATGTACAAGGCCCTAGGTTCAATCCCTAGCAAACCCCCCCCGCCCCCCCCCCCCCAGAAAAAGAAAGAAAAAATACCATGTCTAATTTAATGGTAATCAATTAAATTTACTCCAGGTCCTAGATTAAAATGATCAACCAAACAAATGAAATAAATGAGGCAAAATTTGGGAGAGACTAAGAAAAAAGGCTCAAGAGTTTTCCAACGAACTATTTGGTAATATTTCTAGTATGTTTTCTTATATGCTAATATATTATTTCTATATTTTCTCTTAAATTATAAAGTCAGTATAAATAATATAAATAAAAGTATGTATCTGGGGAGAAGTCATGAAATGTCCAATACCTTCACAAATATTTCCCTTTTCTGTTAATCTAAGCACACATTTTATACTATTAAAAAACAGTATAAAGCTCCTCATTCTGATTTTTTTTTTCTTAGCATACCATACTGTTTTTCGGTAATCATTATTTTACAATGTTCCATCAATTTGCTATGATTTATGTCACTCTTCTTATACTGTTATTCATGATTTATCATTTTCTACCTTTACAGATAATATTTTGTACATAAAAGTGTTTCTTCTGAAGGATTTTTTAAAGATAAATCCTTGGAAAAGAATTACTGTCTCAGCAAGAGCAATATTTGTGAACATAAGCCTAATTTGTCTTTATTAATATTGCTACTGACTTTGTCACTGTAACCTAAAGTGACAAAAATCAGAAGATTCTATCAGCTCTATTCTCTATCTTTTCAGTTTCTTTCCAAATTAGCACTGAAAAGAGGAGAAAATTAAGATATGAAGAAGTAGAGAAGGAAACTTACATGGTCCGGTTCTAGCTGGCAGTGTCGAGCCAAGGCATGAAGCAGCCTCTGAATGTAAGCTTTGAAGATGCCATGAATAACTTCATCGTTAGTTTTGTACAAATGCTCCCCTAGTCGGTACCAAAAGTTAAAGGAAATTTCTACTACCTGTCAGATTACAAGAGAAAAGATTACTTATTTGAATGGCAAAGAAATAGATTCAGTCAGTTTTATTATTTCTAAGGCCACATAAGAAAGATTTACCTGAGGACCAGTTAATGAGTCCCCGTTTTCTCTAGACCTCAAATATGTCCACCTACATTTAGAATGATTAGATTACATTTTCCTATTTACTCCTGGGATAACTGCTTCTAAAGTTATATTGGATTCTGAATTTAGAGAAATAGATACTGAGATGAAGTGCTTTTAAAAGTATTTTTCCCAAACTATAAAATCACTTCAATATATTTTTGAGATTAGAACATTTCTTACCGCCAAACCATGTTAATTCCTTGAACATAACTGAGTCAGCCTCCTGTCATTATATGTGAGGTGCTACACTTCTCCCCAAAATGATAATTTGGGTTTCATTCAAATCTAGTTGTCCTCATGAAATTATACAAAACAAATAAACTTCTCTTATGTAATAAAAGAAAAAGCATGGAGATTCACAAACGTGCTTTGCCTACAAGTAATCACAATTAAGAGGCAGCCCTACCATTCTTTTCCCATCAAGAATCCAAGATAGAGACACTCAAAACAATATCCAACTTGGAAGCACTTTTTTCACATTTCTTATACTATAAAGAGGAGGTAAATGAAGAAAAATGTTTTAACCTCCAAATTTAAGAGAGCAGGGTATTGCCAGGTGCAGTGGTACACATCTATAATCCTAGCCACTCAGGAGACTAGGGCAGGACAACTCAGCAAGACCCAGTTTCAAAATAAAATAAAAAGGGTTGGGGCTATAGCTCAGTGGCATCATGTTCCTGGATTTGATTCTAGTTATCACCCCATCCTCACCAAACGGCAAGGCAAATGTCTTAAAGATAGCCTTTTCAATCCCTTTCTCATTCACATCCCTCATGTGGAGAAAAATCTGACATGTGAAGATTTGTGGAGATTCAGTTAGGATTCAGTATATGTTATAGTTTGATCTTGAAGGTCTCCCAAAGATTTATGTGATGAAAGTTTGGTCTCCATCCATTCCATAACATTACTGGGAGGTGGTGGAACCTTTAGGAGGAAGGGTCCAATGAAAGAAGTTGGGTAACTGAGGACATGCCCCTAGAGGTAGAGACCCTAGCCCTCCTCTTCCTCTTTTGCACACAGCTGGGATTTGTTGGCCATGCACTTACAGCCATGATTTACTACTGCCGGGCCACAGGCCCCAAAGCAATAGGGCCAACAAAACATGGACTAAAACATCTGAAACTGTGAGCTAAAATAAACCTTTCCTCTTTTAAAAAGTTGATTATTCAAGTATTTTGTTACACTAATGGAAAGCTGATGAACAATGTAGTTTTAAACTGCAAAGCTCTAGAGAATCAACACAGCTGAAAAGGGGACTCAGTGAAAAAGCAATAAGCTTTTCTAATAGGTTTTTTGAGGGACCTACAACAGACAATCCAGCAAACCAGGTTAAAAAAAATGGAAAAGGATATAAAGTAGAAACTCAATTTTTGAAAAATTTCAATACAGAGGGAACTCCCATATCACATTAATTAAAAATAAGAATATAATTTCTCAAGAAAACAAGGTGAGGGATGAGGCCTTGGAATATAAACAACATGCAATACACAACTTGGAGATGATGGTCTTAGCATATTAAAGACATTACCTCATACTGAGGATGCCCTGCACAAATAAGAAGCAATTCCAGAGTTCGCAGGTCCCCAAGACCTTGGCCTGGAGTACAAACAATTTTTTCAAGAAAAGTTTCACATAGTTCAGTGAAAATACGGCAGTAATTCAGAACTCTGTAGAAGAAAAAAGAATGAGAGTAGCAAGTCAGAAATCTGGTTATTGTTTACACACACACACACACACACACACACTCTCTCTCTCTCTCTCTCTCTCTCATAGTCCTCAGCTTAAGACACATATAGTGATTCTTTGCTATGCTGTATCACAATCTCTATTGTAGATACCTTTACTTAGACTGTCCACTTCTCCACAGATAAGCAAGGAATAAGTCAAATTCTCAATTACTAAAACATTTTTAAAAGTTACACTTGATATTTTAAAGTCTTTTCCCTAATTTTTATAGCCTTTCCTTTTGTGCAAAAACTTTGCATAATTGGTAATTATACAACTTCTTCTGCATCCAACTTGCCACTTCTAAGTTTGCATGAGAATCAAAGTATCTTTAGGATGCACTACTTTAATATTTACACAGAGCCACTAAGAATCATAAACAATAGATGAATAATAAAAAGTAACATAATGTGCTAGGGATGTAGCTTAAATATAGAGTACTTCTCCTGTGTGAGGCTCTAGGTTCAATCCCTAGCACCACAAAAGTAAAAAATAAAAGATCAGACTTTTAAAAAATTCAGAGCTCCAATCTTAAATAATTACTCACTTGTCTAAATCTTCACGTGCCACAGCCATATGATAGGCAGTCTCCAATGTCAGGACTCCCTGACATTGCTAATGGCAAGGTAGTTTCCACATTCTCAATGGCATAAAGAGCTGAGCACACACAGTCTGAAGCAGCTTCATGTAGGTTAGATGAGGTCTTATCCTGTTGCTGGAAGATAGCAGGAACAGCAAAGTAAGAAGTATGATCATTTTAATACAAGTAATAGGAAAACAATTATAGCTTCTTCTGAACATGTTATGTACTTTAAATATCTAATAGCCTAGTAGTCACTGCCTTGTATAAGACAACATCATGTTGTCTATTATTATTATCATCATGTTGTCTATTATTAGCCCTATTATTATCTCTGGAAATCTTTTCCATACTCTTTCTGATATTCAAGTACTAAGTAAAATGAAAGGGCTCAACAACTTCCAAACATATCACTGTGAAATCAGAATACCAAAGTTAAATAACAGTTCTTCAAACTTATTGGGATGAAAGGAGGAGGTAACTTATGATCAAAAATCATAGAGTCCTCTAACTTCTCATTAACAATGATGCATGTTAGAAAACGAGAGCAAGGCTTCTAAAATTCTGAAGGAAAATATATTGAATCTAGAATTCTATACTTAGCCAAAGTATGAAAACAAAATAAAAATATTTCTTGGGCATGCAGAAATTCTGATTTCACTTTCTGTGCATCTTTTCTGAGGAATTCATTGAGTAGGTTCAAAAACTACTTTATTCAACCTAGAAAGCATAGAAAAGGGAAACCCAAGGATGACCATTGGGAGGCTGATCTAAAGAACAACTGATACAAATTAGTATAGTTCAGAAGGTACAAGAAGGGACGATGCAAGGCTCCTACTTAAAGAGAGTACAGATGAGAGGCTGGAAAAATGTAATGAAGGCATATTAGTTTTTCTTGAATAACAAAAACCAGGAAACTTAGAATCACCAGGAGGGAAAAATGCTACATAAGCAGTGTTAGGAGAGCAACAAGATGCAAACTATTCATTACCCTATTCTTGAAACCGAATGGTGGGGGCTGGGGATGTGGCTCAAGCGGTAGTGCGCTCGCCTGGTATGCGTGCGGCCCGGGTTCAATCCTCAGCACCACATACAAACAAAGATGTTGTGTTCGCCAAAAACTAAAAAATAAATATTAAAAAAAAAAAAAAAATTCTCTCTCTCAAAAAAAAAAAAATGGTGGTTCAAAGATATTATATAACCATGTTTTAAAAGTTAGATACATACTCAAATTTATTCTTTTGAGATATATACTCAAATTTATTCTTTTTATCTTTAAATAACTTAAAAAAAAAGAACTACAGAGGGAAGTTACACAAGAAAGCTGTGTAACTTATAAATATAAAGCAAACTAAAATGTGGCATGATTTTCAACCATTCAATGAATGTAAAAAATGAGAATATATTTGACCCTCAACTATGGAAATACTCTCAATTTAAGTGGCAGTGGAGTCCTGACATGAGATCAGTAGAGTAGATAATATAATCCTTACATACTACTGAACTTCTTTCTTACCCAGATCCCAATTCCCAGAAGTCACCACTATTAAGTCTGAAGTGTATATACTCGAGACTTTCCTCCATTCATAGGTAATCAAACTTATGTGGGTTTTTTGCTTAGTTTTTGTTTTTTCTTTTATTTTATTTTGAGACAAGGCTTCATTCAGTTGCTCAAGTTTGCCTTGAAATTGTGACCCTCCTGCCTTAGTTTCCTGAGTAGCCAGGATTAAGATGTGGGCCACCATGCCTGGTTTATATTTAGAAACTTGTTTTTTTAAAAAATTTGTTCTTTTTCGTTATACATGACAGTAGACTGTATTTTGACATATCATATATGCATGGAGTATAACTTCCTATTTTTTGTGGTTGTACATAGTGTAGATTTACACTGGTCGTGTTTTCATATGTGAACATAGGAAAGTTATGTCTAATTCAGTCTACTGTCTTTTCCATTCCCATGCCCCTTTCTTCCACCCTAGGAACTTTTAAAAATAAACTATCTCAAGATAATACTCTGATCTACAATCATCTCTGGATGCAAAACTAAGGATGATTTTTTAGGTCCTCTCGTTTTTTTTTTTTTTTTTTTTCCAAAATATTTGATATACAAGTAATTATGTCATGGTAATGTCAAAGACACTGTGACCATTATTAAAAATATGCTATTTTACTTTATTCTACCCTAAATTCTGAGTTAAAAATGATACCATCAATTTGGTACTTGATAGCAAGGAAAGGACACTGCCACTTTCCTAAAATATACATTCCAGTCACTGTGCAGAAATTTAAAAACACATTATGTCCTAGATTATTAAAAGTAAATGTGGTAGGGGCTGGGGATGTGGCTCAAGGGTAGCACGCTCGCCTGGCATGCGTGAGGCACTGGGTTCGATCCTCAGCATCACATAAAAATATTGTGTCCACCTAAAACTAAAAAATAAATATTTTTTTTAAAAAAGTAAATGTGTTAGGAATACTATGATAAGCAAAGCTCTTACTTACCAAAACCTCAAAAAGAAGGGCTAGTAACTTATTGTTAGCCATGAAGTTACTGTCCAAAACTCCCAAGTTAAACCAACTTCCCAAACAGCGAAAGACCTTCATAAGCATTTTCTCATCTGTTCCTGCTTTTTCTACACAAGTCATCTGAATAGAAGGGAAAAAAAAAGTTAAAAGAAATAATGTTGATCATCTTAAAAGGACAATGATAAGGACAATAAAAATGCTAACAGTTGAAAGTACGTAGTGTGTACCACAGTTCTTAACACCACTAAGCCATTTATTCCCCGTTAAAATTCTAAAGGAAGGTACTATTGCCTCCTGTTTCTCAATGGGAAATTGAGATACAAAGAGATCACAGACATATTTCAAAAACAGAGCTCTTTCAAAAATAACTTAGTAAGTTTCTAAGTTCCCACTTCTCCATTAATGTAGTTTTATAAATAATTGTTTTTAAAGTAACATTTAGCTATCTACATACCCAACTTTCATAGAACAAATGAACGAGGCATACCACTGTATATTCCTACATGAAAAGCCAATGCTTCAGCACCTGAATATTCTAATAAATATGTCATTCCACAGAAAGTGACATTACTATATGTAAAACAGATGCAACAGAAGTCAGACCAAAACTTACCACTGTTTTTTTCTTAGCAACCCATTCTTGGGGTATATATTTTTACCAAAGTAAAGTGTAATGCAACTTTTTCTAGATGAAGAATGTTTCAAGAAAGCTTTGGCCAGCAGTAAGTTGAAACAACAAAACTGCAGTGGGGTTCCGAATGCACAAGGCAAAGGCACTGTGTCCTTTCCTTGCTATGGGACAGTAGAATCCCATAACACGCTATCAAACCAGACCTCAATTCTGGTGCATGTACTTCCAAATAGCCCTGTATGCATTATCGAGCAATAATGATTACATGCTTCTTAATTAGTTTGAATTAAAAGGAGAGAGAGAGAGAGAGAGAGAGATGATTCAAGTAAGTTTATGGCAACCACAATCTAAAGAATAAAATTCTGGTATTCATATTTACACTGTAGATATAAACTATACAGGAAAATCCTCCAGATTCAGAGCTTTATCTATCTCACAAGGTACACCAGAGATGACTGTTTTTATCACTGTCCTCCAAAGAAGTGCTAGGTTGCATGCAAAGATGAAGAGAAGTGATGGGTTTAGATATGACTATACACCACGTTCCTTTCCACATAATACTACCTAAGATATTTAGATCTAAAGAACTAAAAAAAAAAATTTAAACCAAACTTTTCTACTAAGAAGACAGAAAGAAAGGACGTACAAGTATATGAATATACTTGCTTCCTTCTATTTTTCTGCCTCTTCCTGGCCGTTACATTTTAGGGGAAGAGGAACATTATAATGAAAAGGGAGACCATCATAACTAATGTTTATTAAGGGGTAAGACTATTTGCTTTGTAAAGAAAGAAATTCGCTAATTAAATTTACTGAGACGTCACAGTGTGCCATGTAGTTTTAAGAGCTTTACAAGTATTATTAACTCAATCCCCACAAAGTGAAATAGATACTATATCCTAAATATATAGATTAAAAAACTGAAGCAGAGGAGGTAAGTAACTTGCTCAATATGATACAGCATAGATAGGACTCAAAGTTAAGAAGTCTAGTTTCAAAGTCTATGATTTTAACTTCAACACTCTTGCTACCTCCCAAATTTCTCTATTTGCTTGTATGTACAGAATATCCTACTACTAATCCAGGACTTCCTACATTTCAAAGACATTTAAATGTAAGACTACATCAATGACCTTGCACAGAATATTATTATATACTAGTATATAATGATAGTAAATAGTATATTACCAAAGAGTGCCAGGAAATATTAAAAGAGCACAGGGAAACAGAATCATCCATCATCCTTTAAAATTATTATTTTGCTAGCTTTAAGCACAGTTTGCTTATTTTTAAAAATTAAATTAATGCAGACTTGGGACACTAAAATGCCTTAAGGTTTTTAGAAAGGATTAAAATACTAACATATTTCAGTAAACTAATAAATACACCTGAAAAGAATTCCTATACTAGGCACTTATTTTAATATGATTCAAGGCTGAAAGTAGAAATAATATGAGTAACTAAATTTCCTTAACATGAACTGGAGGCACTGAGAGATTCCTCTTTTAGCACTTATATATAGCAATACACACAGTCTCTTCCTTCTGAATCTTTAAAGCCCTTGATATAAACTCATTACGCAACTGCTACGCCTTTATGCTTCCTGAATGACTTTGGGTTTTAATAAGGCACCCCTATTTAGAAAAGGAAGGCTTGCTGTACATGAATTCTGAGTCTTACATGTAAGACTATTTGCTTTATAAAGAAAGAAATTCTGCTAATTAAATTAAATACACATACCAACTAAGAGGTTTTCACTTTCTTGAGTACTATGTTACTAAACACTGTCTTTTAAAATGAGGCCTGGGGCTGGGGATATAGCTCAGTTGGTAGAGTCCTTGCCTCACATGCACAAAGCCCTGGGTTCAATCCCCAGCACTACCAAAAAAAAAAAAGAAAGAAAATGAGGCCTCAAAACCTGCAAGACAAGTGCCACACAGAGTCCAGAACAATTCATCAATAAAAATATAGCAGGGGTAAATAAGAATTGACATCTTGGATTAACAAAATAGAGAATGGAAAAAGAAAAATATTAAAGGCTAGGCTTAGTTCAGCAGTAAGAGCAAGAAGAGTAATATGAAAACCTTAAATACTGCCAGGTATGGTGGGATATGCCTGTAATCCTAACTACTGACTAAGCTCTGGCAGAAGGATCATGCAGAAGGATCACTTGACCCAGGAGTTCTGGGCCAGCTTGAGCAACTAGGCGAGACCCCATTTTTGGAAAAATAAAAAAAAAAGGAAGGAAAAGAGAAAAAAAGTTAACACCCTGCTTAGAAATGGGTCACATAAATCATAAAAATACAGTACTAACAAGAAACAGGATGAAATATAACCATTAAAGGAGAATATGGGAGTAACTGAATGGGAAAAGTTTTATTGAATTGCCACTTTGGGCAATTCATGCTCTGGGTTTTTATAATATGAAAAGCTACATGAAAGAATATGATAACCAAGAGCAATATGTTTTTCAGACCACATCACAATTAACCAAGGTTGAATATGACGAAGTACCACGTGAAGCATGTGCCCTTGGGAGTCCAATTGACTGGACAGTTCACCACTGTGGCAGTAATGTTGATATAAAGGACTGTGATGTGGCTAGATTCTTTTAAGATCATTTGAATGCTTACAAAAAAAAAAAAATGACAAGGTCAGGTTCATTAAATCACAGCTCAACTCACAGTCTGAGAAGCTTCCATGATAGCTCTAAAAAGCAGTTTTCTTGTAGCTACAGGGCTGATACCACTGAAACTCATCTACAAAACTTAGTTGTGTGGCTTACTGTATACAAACAACAGCTGAATTCTGTCTCACCAAATCCCTCATGTCCAGGATAGGAAAATGATTGGTAAAGAACAAGATTCTGAAACTTGAAATGGAGACATATGGTTGGACTCAAAAGAAACTGATAATTTCAAACTCCTAAGTCACTGAGTCTCTCCTTCCGGCAGAAAAAGCCTACTCTAGTATCTGTAGAGACTAACCCTCCTCAGTCTGATAGCATCACCTGAGCCAGTGTCTTGACAATAGATGCCCATTCTCCTTAAGATCTGACACTAACATTCCTATTGCCACTAGACCCATAACTAGGGTTAAACCTCAGCAAGTTCCAGGGGACAGATACCTACAAAAGAAAAATTTACATTCCAAGAGAATTATAAAACAGCTAATATGCATCTTTGAAGAGGACATGGTGAGACAATCCAGGAAGAAAACAGTGTTTTGCTTCTGGTCCAAATGTATAACCTTCTGCACAGTACAGTTTCTCCAGCAAGAGACCTCTAGCTTCTCTGGGACCTAGTTTTTGCAGTACATTGGTCAAAATCTTTCTCCAGGGTTCTCCTCTATCCTCACCAATGTATTTTGGTTTTTTTTGTCTTGTTTTATTGGTACTGGGACTTGAAACAGGGCTACTTTAAACTGAGTTACATCCCCAGCTCTTCTTATTTTCTTGAGACAGGCTCTTGCTAAGGTTGTCCAGAATAGCCTTGAACTTGTAATCCTCCTGTCTCCTTCTGAGTAGCTGGTATTACAGGCATGTGCCACATACTGGCTTCACCAATGGTTTTATAGCACAGCTCTTCTGGATCCAGGGTAATGAACAACTTTTCCAGCACTAGACAGATTCCTGTAGCTCTCAAGTTTTTCCAGTGTTCTCAGGGCACAATGGCTAGGGGATTCCCATGATATTCCCACACTCAAGACAGTTTTGTAGCAGAGTGCTTCCAACAAGATCGCAAAACTATCTGATGAGAAACCTGAAAACAGGGGTGGGATTTTGCTCAGTGGTAGAGAGCTTGCCTAGCATATGAGAGGTCCTGGGTTTGATCCCCAACACCATACCAAAAAAAAAAGAAAAAGGAAAACAAAAAGAAAAATACCTGAAAAACTTTCTCAGATTTCTAGAAAATACTAAAGAACAGATTTCCAGCAGCATATATCACCAGTGACTTTTAAACCACATGCCATCTCCAAGAAGGTCTGGACCTTAACCTTGGGAAGTAGAGGGTGATTCTACTTATCTGGAAGCTCTATCTCAGCCCTAGGGCTATATTATATTTCTATATCCTTTAGAATTCACTTTACTTCTTAAGTATTATGGTTCAAATCAACAACAGTCCATAAGTCCGCAATACTTCCAAAAGAAAGCCAACTTGGGCATGGTGGCACACACCTATAATCCCAGCAACTTGGGAGACAAAGGCAGGAGAATTATAATTTCAAGGCCAGACTCAGCAACTTAGAGAAACTCTGTCTCAAAAATAAAAACAATTAACTCCCTGTTAGGATGCCCAGGAGAACATCCCACTTTCCTTTAGCAGGGATGTCACTGGGTTTTGGAACGGGATCACACGGAGAAGGGGACCTGCTAGAGGGTGATGGTAGCTAACTAGGGATTAGTCCTCTTGCATAGGGTAGCTGGGGCAGGATAAGTCCTTGGGGTGGGACAAGAACCAAGCACCATTCTGCTGGCAGAAAGGATTCCTTGCTTCCACATGGCCACATCAGGAGTCATGGCTGGGGAATGAAGATCAAGCCTGAAAGGCGGGTCACAGGAGGAGCCAAGGCCAAACAGTATGGCAGAGAACCAAAACCAGAAAGCATGGCTGCAAGAAAGGACAAGCTTAGTTCAGAGGATAGTCCCTGCCCAGCATGCACAAAGCAAGGCTGGGAGTTACAAAGAACCCTGGAGGCCTGGAAGGAGTGGGAACAAGGCCCTGGGGCTAGCTTGTTATAGACCCAGGCGCCACTTGTGAGGTCAAGGAAAATTGAGTCTATGGACAAAGTTTAAGCCCCAAAGGCATAAACAAGAAAAATAAATATGTAAAATTTTTTAATTAAATAAAAATATAAAAGAGCTGGGGATGTAGCTCAGTGGTAGAGAACTTTGGCATTCAATCCCAGTATTCTACCCCATCCCAACAAAAGTCCAGAAAAAAAAAAAAGTGACAGCTAAGGCAGTTTTAAAACAAATTCTTACTTTGTAAGTGGGAAACTTTAAAATTAAGATTTATTCTATCTCTCTGGTAGGAATTCACAAGAAAGCCAACTTCCTCAGCAAGACACTGAGGAATTCAGTGAGACCCTGACTCTAAGTAAAATACAAAACAAGGGTGGGGATGTGACTCTATGGTTCAGTCACCTTGAGTTCAGTCCCCCTGAGATCAATCCCCGGGGGAGGGGGAGGGAAGAAGGAATTCAACTATCTCTCTGTTCCACTGTTCTGTCTCTCTGTAAAAGTGGCTATTAACTAAAACAAATATAAGAACAGTGTAGACCTAGCGTAAAACCCCACAGCCTCCCATCCAGGATGTGCAAGATACTCACACTCCAAAGTGACAGTACCCAGGCCAGCCTGGCCTCTCCTCAGTGGGCTGTGCCGACCAGCTAGCCTCTTGGCTGGGTCTGAAACAGGAGACACTGACAGCTATCTTAACCTAACTGGTTGACTGGTTTGAAGCACTTCTGTGGATGGAACCAAAGGACTTAGGCATGCCAAGCATCTTCTCTACAACTAGGTTACATTCCCATCCCTAATTCAACTTTTTTTTTTCTTTTGATGGGGGAGAGAGGTGCTGTATATCAGGGCTTGAACTCAGGGGCACTTGGCCACTGAGCTACATCCCCAGCCCTATTTTATATTTTATTTATTTAAAGACAGAGTTTCACAGAGCTACTTAGCGCCTCGTTTTTGTTGAGGCTGGCTTTGAACTCGCGATCCTCCTGCCTCAGCCTTCCCGAGCCGCTGGGATTACAGGTATGTGCCAAGCTCAATGTTTTGAAAGGACTATTTCTGCTCCAAATGAAAGGCGGGGGGGGACCCTTTTCCCATTTAGAAGTTTAGACTTCATCATATATTGAAGAGTTTTTTTAAAGTTGTTTGAAAGTCTTGTTCTCAGTTAACACCTCAATGAACTGAATGGATCCAGAGTCCTTTGGAGCCATATGCAACCTGGGACTCGCCCTGTTTGCACAGACACAGGCACAGTGGGCAGTGAAGGAGTTCTCAGAACTCATGAGGGTCAGCAGGAATATAACAGCGGCATGGGTTAGGCTTCAGGTCTGGCCCCTACCCTGCCTGAAAGGGGTGCGTAAGAGTGACTGTCAAAAGCACCGCTGAGTCCAATGCAAAGGGTTTGAGAGATTTTCACATTCTCAGTCCAAAAAAGGAAAGAAAAAAAAAAAAGAAAAATCAAGGAGCAAGGTGTAGTATTAGAGACTTAACCCGAGAGTCCCCCAACCTGAGCTCTGTCGCCAGTCATTTCTACTGTTTGAGGCAGGGTCTCACCAAATTGCAGAGGATGGCCTCAAAGTCAATCTCTTAAATCACTGGGATTACAGGCATGCACCATTTGTCCTGGGGCCTCTCAATTTTAGCCTACTTCAGGCATATAAGGAATTCAGTCCCAAAGCAAAGGAACAATAACTAGACAACCTTACTGATAAGTAAACTGTAAGGCCATCTAATTCAAATGCTCATCTGTATTGTTTATGTATTAAAATTGCATGAACTAGCCAGGTACAGTGGTATATTCTTGTAATCCCAGAAACTCAGAAGACTGAGGCAGGAAGACTCCAAGTTCAAGGCCAGCCTCAGCAACTTAATGATGCTCTAAGCAACTTAACAAGACCCCGTCTGAAAAATATTTTTTTAAAAAAGGTGGGGAGGAGTTGGGGGGTTTTAACATCACACCTGGGCTTAATCCAATATAAAAAAAATTAATTAAATAAACTGTGGCATTCATTGATGATATATTACATTAAAAGCCATTTTAGAATTAGGATTATAGTGCAGTGGCAGAGCACATGCCTAGCATGTGAGGTTCTGAGTTACAATCCCAACATCACAAAAGAAAAACAAAAAAAGCCATTTTAATAAGTAACAGTTATACTATCCACTTACCAATGTATGCTTACACATTATCTTATATATCATTTCAGAAATAAATCTACTTACGCCTTTTTGATATCCTCGGGTGAGGCATGTCTCTGCACGCCTAGAACTTCATAGTAATCCACCATGTTTTAACAGATTGTTAGAACAACTCCTGCAATTAAAAATGTGTGGTCACTGACAAGACTGCCAAAGTTGGGTGGCTCATGAGGGTAAGACCTGTGAGGGGGACAGGAAGATCACCTCTGTACCTACTGACCCACAGGGAGAACTTCTGTTCATCAGACACTAGCTTGTCAGTCTGGGCCTAGTCTGGGAACTGGTTCAAGACCTGGGCCCAAAGACCCTTCTAGATAAAGAAAAAAAGCTGTGAAATCATCTAATTATAGACTGAATGAAAAAAACAGGTGACTGAGCCCTGAGCAGAGGCTGGTGGCCACTTGACCAGCAGCTAAAAGGCTTTCTGTATCTGTTTCCCTGGACACAGGTGCGCTTGGGAAGCTTCAGCTACCTCCCCCCTTACTGCATTCCCAGGCCAGGCATTGGGCAAGGCTGAAGGGCTCACAGGAACACACTGTCCCTGCCCTAAGAAACACCCCTTCATGGCTCTGCTGCTCTCAGGGGAACAGCAGGAAACAGCAAAAGACCTCCCACACATTCCCCAGACAGAAAAAGGGAAAGGCCCTGGACTACACTTACTAGTGTAACTTTACCATCTGCCTTCAAATGCCCCAGTGCCCATCTATCGAACCAGCACAACACTGCCCTGCCTCAACACTAGCTAGATGGTTATCACTGCCAACTAACACACAGTGGCATATACCTGTAATCCCAGCAGCTCAGGAAGCTGAGGCAGGAGGATTGAAAGCTCAAAGCCAGCCTCATAGGGAGATCCTAAGCAACTCAGAAAATCCTGGTCTCAAATATAAAATATAAAGGGCTGGGGATGTTGCTCAGTGGTTAAGCACCCCTGGATTTTAACCCCCAGTACCCCACCCCCAATCAAAATGGAATTTAAAAATAGCTCTGTGGGTGTAGCTCAATGGTAAAGCACCTGAGGGTTTGCTGGGAAGCAAAAAAAAAAAAAAAGCAAAGTAGGGGACATCTTAAAGCAAAAACAAAAATGCAAGCGGGAACTAGGAGGTGCAGTGCACACATAATCCCAGCAACTCAGGAAGCTGAGGCAGAAAGGTCACAAGTTTGAGAACAACCTGGGCAACTTATCTAGACTGTATCAGAAATAAGAAAACAATTTAAAGTAGTGGAGATATAGATCAGTGATAAAGAACCCCTGGGTTCAATACCCAGTACCAAAAAAATAACTCAGAAAAGAACAAGACTATAAAATTTGGCATTTACAGTACCAAATATTTTTCTTAAACAGATTATCAGAATTTTTTCAGTAACAATTAAGTCAAAATACCCTATGTGATTACTGTTTTCTTATAACTATTCCAACTTAACCCTTAAATCTCATTTGCCAGATATAGACAAGGCAAAGTATCAACTGGGCGATGTACCTATGGGCAAAATGGTTGTTCATGGTATAGTTTTTTCAACTCCACTTGAAATGTTCACATTACATAAAGTACTGGGGAAATTTTTTTAATACAGTAAATTGCAATATAAGGTTACTGGTGGTTACAGTGACAGCACATGAGTATTTTAAAGACCTTAAGGGGACTAGACCAGTCAGAACAACAAAATTCTCCTAAGACCCAAGAGCAGAGCAGCCTTCTATCTTCCAGGAATCCAAATCTCAACTTCGGCCACAACATAGCAGAACCCACCAAAAAGCAGCAGAGAATCAGAACCCCTTCAGTTCTAGGGGGAAAAGCTAAACATCAAAACAGCAATGCAAAGCTGTTGCTGCAAAGGCTCTGAGGCAGATTTTAACAGCATTGCCAACAGCAGCACCCACCAGAACAAGGTTGGAAATCCCAGGTCTGCCTTCCAGCTCCAATCAGACCCTGAGACACTGAGCATGGAGGAAAGAACAGGTTCACACTGGGAGGCCACATCTGCCTCTGCAAAGACTCAGCTACCACACATCTGCCCTGCAAGACAGGCACAGGGATAACTGGGGCATGGACGTGCACCATTAGCTGACAGGGCCTGGCTTGCGGGCTACACTCCATGCTAGCCATTTTTCTTACTAAATGAAGAAGACTCTGTGAAAAACAATTTCAATGGTAATGAATGAGACAAAACCAACTGGAGAGTCAAAACCCTGCCCTGCCAGGCACAGTGG